>NW_005872397.1:23457-66607 GCF_000147115.1 Myotis lucifugus
TGTGGACTGAAGGGTCCCGGGTTCGATTCCGGGCAAGGGCACGTAGCTGGGTTGCAGGCTCAATCCCCGGCCCTGGTGCAGAGGCCACCAATCAATGTGTCTCTCTCACATCGATGTTTCTCTCCCCCTTCTTTCCACTCTCTCTAAAAATCAATGGAAAAATATCCTCAGGTAAGGATTAAAACACACACAAAACCTACTTGTTGAGGACGAGCTGTATATACGTGAGAACAGAGGGTTCTCTGTGGACACTGTGGTCCCGAACACTTCGAAATGCTGGGGCGCACAGGGGCCCCTCCCGGTGGGCATCTCCGAGGGAGTTCCTCCTGGGGAGCTTGGCTGCGGCCACTCCCCCCGGGGTTTCAGGGCGTGAGTCCCAGCCGGCAGCGGCAGCCCCCGTGGCCTGGGAGCCTGTCGGACTGGCAGGATGTGGGCCCAGCCCTGCCCGGCCGCGTCAGGATGCGCACGGTCGCCAGGTCTCGGGTGGTTGCCCGTGGAGGAGCTTGGAGCTGCCCCAGGAGGTCTGAGCAGAAGCAGGTGCTTAATCCTGGAGGCTGGTTTCCCTCTGATGGTTATGAACTAATACTCATCCTCTGGACCACCTATCCGTGCACATCTCGGTGGCATTGCATACATCACATGACCATCACCCTTCTGCACCCAGCACTTTCCCAGCATCCCCCCGACACTCTGTACCCAACTCCCCTCCCCCGGCCCCAGCCCCCTAGAGCCTGGCAGCCCCCGTTCCACTCTCTGCCTATGAATTTGACTCCTTGGAGCCTCACGTCATGGGAGGGACTCGCGAAATTTGTCCTCTGTCTCGGCATCTTTTCAGGGTCCACTCATGCTGTAGCGTGTATCCAAATTTCCTTTTTCTATGGCTGAGTGATATTCCATTGTATGCATACTCCACATTTTATTTTATTTCTTATTTTTTAAAGTATATTTTTACTGATTTCAGAGAGAGGAAGGGAGAGGGAGAGAGAGATAGAAACATCAATGATGAGAGAGAATCATGGATGGGCTGCCTCCTGCACGCCCCGCACTGGGGATCCAGCCTACAACCTGGGCAAGGAGTCGAACCATGACCTCCTGGTTCACAGGTTGACACTCAACCACTGAGCCACAATGGCCGGGCTGCGTGCTCCACATTTGCAAACCTATTCATCTGTCACTGGACATGAGGCAGAGGCCCGGTCCCCCTCTGGCCCCCTCCCCACCCCGGCTCCCCGCCACGTCCCCGCCAGAGGCAGCACAGCCAGGCCCACCTGTCTCCTGTCCTGCGCCCACAGACGCTGCAGCGGGAGAAGCAGCCCCATGACCTGAATGACACCTTCAAGGAGCTGTTCCACGTGGTGCCCGGCAACGGGGACCCCCTGCTGGAGAGGAAGTCGGTGGGCTGCCGGCGCTGTGCCGTCGTGGGCAACTCGGGCAACCTGAGGGAGTCCTGGTACGGGCCTCACATCGACAGTCACGACTTCGTGCTGAGGTGAGTGGCCGGGCCTCACCTAGGCGCACCTGTGCACCCCAGACTCCCCTTGTGCACCCCCAGACCCCCCTTGTGCACCCCCAGACCCCCGGGGCTGAAGGTGGCACCTGGGCTCTGGGCCCGGAGGTCAAGGTCCCAGCCTGGTGTGCCCAGACCTACCTGGGCCCCTCAGGCTCCTCGTGGCACCTCGGGGCCTCAGTGTCCCCATCTGCGCTGCAGGATGGAGACAGACGCAGGTGCCTCTCTGGATGCAGGGGGCGGAGCTTGGCGCCGAGAGCCCTGGCGAGAAGGCAAGATTCACTTGCAGAGTCCCGTTTGATCCGTAAAATGCATCCCGTTTTGCAGCCTGTATGCTTTTCATGTAAAACCTCTTTTCCTGTCACCAAGTGAACAGATGTTCCAGGAAGATGCCCCACGTCTCTCTGGGTTCCTTGTAACCTCCATGCCCTCAGCCCAGAGCGAGAAACAACAGCAGCGAGGGGGTGCGGGGGAGGGGCTGGTGATCCCCAGGTGCCTTCTAGAATCTTCCGTCCCTGTGATCTCTGGCTGTATGTCCTTAGGCCACTCACCTGGCCTCCCGGAGCCTCAGTGTACACCTGGCTCACTGGGGCCGTCCGTGGTGAGGGGGACAGTCAGGTTCAGGGTCCGACAGACCGGAGTCCAGGGCTGCCCGTGGTGTCTCTGTGTCCTGGGCCCCGTCCTCTGTGCTCAGATTTCTTGGACCATAAAATACCGCTGGACACGGCCGTCACTGCAGTTTCACCAGGGGCGTCCCTGGGCCAGGGCAGGGCCTCTCGCTCACTAGTAGCAGGTGGTCAGTGGCGCGGTGACGCGGCGCACTGAGATCCTAAAGAGGAAAAACCCGCAGATCCCCCGAGCCGTGTGCTCGCCGTCTCCACTTCACAGAGGGGGAGGCCGCGGAGCTGAGCGCTGGCCCGAGGTCCCAGCGGGCCCCCGGGATCTGGGACTGTGTGAGCCATGCGTGTTCTTCTCTCCCTTCTCCTCCAGGATGAACAAGGCCCCCACCACGGGGTTCGAGGCCGACGTGGGGAGCAAGACCACCCACCATTTTGTGTACCCCGAGAGCTTCCGGGAGCTGGCCGAGAACGTCAGCATGGTGCTGGTCCCCTTCAAGACCCTGGACCTGGAGTGGGTGGTCAGCGCCACCACCACGGGCACCATCTCCCAGTAGGTCCCCCCAGGGCGTCGCTGCTCCTCTTCACCATGTGGGTGCCTCCTGGCCGCCCACCGTGCTGTTCCCTGCACCACAGCCTGGCTCATGCTGTTCCCTGCAGTGCGTCCTTTCCTTCACTTCCTCCTGGGATGCACCCGCCCCACAGGCCACCTCTGACCCTCCGCTCTCCCGGGCCCTCACCTCCCATCGCTCTAACACACCCGGACTTCCACCTTTTCCTCCTCTTGACCCCCAAGTGGACCACACGCTGTGCTTCCCCGAACCTGGCAGCTCCTGGGGAAGGGGCCGCTGGAAAGGGCCCAGCACAGCTTAGCTCCGACCCCTCACCTCCGAGTGCTCCTCGTGGTGACAGCCACCTGCCTCCAAACCATAAATGTCACTGGGTGGGCGGGGGCGCAGCTGGGAGGAGGGGTGCTGAGCATGTCGGCTGGGGCGTGAGTCATCCTTCGTGTGCGCACATCTTCCCGACACCACACGCACGGGGCACGTGGCGTCTGACCGAAGCGTCACAGTTGTCGTGATCATGCCTCCCTTCTGCCAGGGAGGGCGCAAGGCTGGCCAGGCAACATGCTGGGGGTGGGACGCTGGCCAGAGCCAGGCTTTCGCCTGTCCCCTTCCCAAGTCCTTTCTGTTCCCGAAGAGAAGTGGTTTCCATGTCCGGGTGGCCAAGCCTGTGTGAGGCCCAGTGTGGACAGTGCAGGATTTGGGGGAGGGGGTTGCTGTGCTCTCAGGAGAAGGGAGGGAGGGAGGGAGGAAGGGTGGGAGGCAGGCGCTCGGGCAGGGGAATTCCACCTGGTCCCTGGGTTCCCAAGTGTAAGTTGCGCCAGAGTCAGATCCAAAGTGAAGCCAGGGGCCTTCATCTTGGAGGCTCCTAGACCCTCCGGATAAAACGGAGGCAGTGTGGGCCTCTTCAGCCGGCACCCCTGCCGTGGGGTAGGTGCTCTGGCCTCCATGGCGCCTTCAGGCTGTGTGTGTGTGTGTGTGTGTGTGTGTGTGTGTGTGTGTGGTGGGGGGGCTTGGAGCAAGTCCCCTAAACCTTTCTGGGAGAAGGCCCACAACACAGCAGAGGTCCTTGAATGAGCCAAGATCGCCCTCTGGTGTCTGTAAGGGACCACTGCAGGGCTGTGGCAGGGACCTGTGGCTGGGGGCCCCTGTGAAAGCGTATACCTGCTCAGCCTGGCCCGGCTTCCCTCTCCAGTCACCCCCTTCCCCAGATGCCAGTAGACAGCCGGCCCCTCCCACATTGACCCTCTGCTCTTTCCCCCCAGCACCTACGTTCCTGTCCCCTCGAAGATCAAAGTGAAGAAGGATCAGGTGAGTGGCGGCTCGGGCTCACCTGTGATGCTCTGCCTGGTGGTAAGTGGTGGAGAGGGCACCCTTCCCTCCTCTGCCAGCATCTGGCCTCAGAGAGCCCTGGGCGCTGGGCCGATGGAGTCCCTGCTGGAGGGACCGACCCTGGGATCCCAGGCCAGTATCATCGCCTGGGAGACTCACAGATGCACCCTTCCCCGACCCCCTCCCCCACTCCAGATCTACCTGGGATTGTAGAAGGCCTCCAGGGGCACCAAAGGGGCTGCAGTTTGAGAACTACTGTGTGAGCTTCTCAAAGCCAGACCTCACCTGTGTCTCTAGACCTCACCCATGTCTCCATCGTTTCCTGGTGTGAGGGTAGGCCAAAACCTGGGCAGAGGGCAGAAGGATGAAGGCAGGGCAGTGGCCACCACCCTGATCCTTTGCCCACATGCTCTTATTTAAATACTAGTGCCCCAGTGCACGGATTCGTGCACATTGAAAGGAAATAGAAGGTGGCCGGCGGGGCAGGACTGGGCGAGATGGGTCGGACATGATGCCCTGGAGCCAACCTCCGGAGGTCCCTCCCCGGCCGGCCGCACCTGAGGCGGCGCTGTGGCTCAAAGGGTGTCTGCAAGTGAGTGGGGTCCCTCTGGCAGGTGAGGTCCCTCGGCCTGGCCTGCAGGGATCAGGCCGAAACCAGCTTTCCGACATTCCCCAAGGGGTCTCAGATTGCGAGAGGGCAGTTTTTGGGTGACACACCCCGGAATCGGGCTCCCTCCTCTCTGTCTCCGGGATGCATCACCCGAGAACTGCTGCTGCCAAGTCACTGCAGCTCCACAGCTCCTGTGTTGAGCATCTGCCCCCTGGTGGTCAGTGCACGTCATAGCTACCAGTCAGAGCGTCTGCCCCCTGGTGGTCAGTGCATGTCATAGCTACCAGTCGGACAGTCACTTACTCATTTATTTATAGAGAGAAATTTTTATTGATTTCAGAGAGTTAGAGAGAGGGAGAGAGCCAGAAAAATAAGTGATGAAAGAGAATCCCTGGTCGCTGCCTTCTGCACATCCCATACTGGGGATCAAGCCCACAGCCCAGGCATGTGCCCTGACCGGGAACTGAACCCTGACCTCCTAGTTCATAGGTCGACACTCAACCACTGAGCCATGCCGGCCAGGCCTGCATGCTCTTATTTAAATGGGGAGGTTGGGGTCAGAGAGGTCAGGCAACTTGCCCAGGGACCCACAGCTGGTTTGGGGTCATGCAGAACTGGGGTCCTCCCCTGCCTGCAGCACCCGCCTGCGTGGGGGGCGGTACTGCTGCGGGGGAGGAGCCACTTGTGAATCCCATGGCAGGGAGGGCCTCCCAGGGAGGCAGTGGCTCAATGCCAGGCTATGAGCTGAAGGGGTCACCCGAGCGAGCATAGGCCCCCCTCCAGACCTCTCGGGGTGGGGGGCAGTGTTGCATTTGGCTTCCTGCACACGCCTACCCTCTGCTGCCTGGCAAGTCCCCTCACTTTCCTCAAAGCTGCCGTGAGCAGCGGCACCAAGGCCTTGCCTGATACCAGGACGCCCCCAGCTCGGCCACCGCTGGCTGTGTGGCCTTGAGCACGTCGCTAAGCCTCTCTGAGCCTCGGTTCCTTCATCTGTAGCAGGGGAAGGGGGAAAGCTAGCACATAAGGCCCTTTTAGGGACTGGGGACCATTTGGGCCCAGACCAGGGGGACGGGTGGCTCTGTGCATGAGTTTTCCTGCAGCCGTACCATCTCGCTCAGCCCTGGCCTCGTGTGATTGTGAGAGTCACCTGCTCAGTGAGCCTTCTCCCCCCGCCCCAGGGCTTCCCTGCCTTTCTCGCTGTATTCCTCTCCCTGGTCCCAGAGTTCTTCCCCCGCATCTTCTGTCACTTCCCAAGTGAGGCTCCTGTCGGTCTTTTTCCGCTAGAATGCAGACCCCCTGGGTGCCGGGGCCTTGTTCCCATCATGTCTGTCCCTGTGGCCACAAGCGTGTGGCCCCTAGAGGCGGTGTGTCCTTCCCCAGCCGTCTCTCTGAGGGCCATGTGCTCCCCCACAGATCCTGATCTACCACCCGGCCTTCATCAAGTACGTCTTCGACAGCTGGCTGCAGGGCCACGGGCGCTACCCGTCCACCGGCATCCTCTCGGTCATCTTCTCCCTGCACGTCTGTGACGAGGTACGCCCCTCCCCCGGGATCCCCGCTGGCCAAGCCAGGCACCAGGGTCCCTCATTCACTGTTCCCGAGAAGCCATGCGAGCATCTGTGGTTGGCTGTCCTTGATCCTGCCCCAGCCCCTGTGAGAGCATCTGTGGTTGGCTGTCCTTGATCCTGCCCCAGCCCCCGGGGGCCTGGCAGGCCTCTCTCGGGGGTGCTTTAAGGAGGAGTGGTGGTTTCCAAGAACCTTCCCAGGAGCACGTTGTGGCTCATTCTGTGTGAGCTCCCCAGGCAGAGCCAGGACCCGTGGGTGGAAGCGCCGATTTGGGGGCGAAACAAAGGAGCCGTTGGCATAGGAGGCCTGTGTAAGCTGCTGCTCCCACCTCAGAGCTAGACCCCAGCTCTCGGGCCACACCCGCCCACTCCCGCCAGAATCTCTGAGTGGGAGCCAGGCACCCAGGGCTTCGACTGTCCCCAGGGTTGACTGCCAGAGAGCCTGGGGAGTGTGCCCCGCCCCCTGGAGCTCCTTCGACATCCACCAGGTGGCGCCAGGTTTCCGTCCGTGACCTAGGCCAGGGGTGGGGACCTCTGGCCCACAGGCTGTATAAGGCCCAAGAAATCATTTGGTCTGGCCCTGCCCAGGCATTAGCGGTGAGTTAATGAAATGTTTGACCAAACAGAGGAGGCTAATTTTTAAGTTGATGATTCTGTATGGCCCACGAATGACGTTACAAACCTTGGCAGGAAAAAGGCTCCCCACCCCTGATCGAGGCTGTTCCCTGCCTCCCAGGGCAGAGGGGCAGGAGGGGCCACAGGAGAAGGGCTCACTCAGTAAACACTGGCCCCGGGTAATGGCCCACCGCTGGCCAGGGAGGGCACCTGGCAGATGGACATCAACCTGAGGGAGGAAAAGACCCCCTGCCTCACCGTGGATGTCGCTCTGGGTCCCATTTTCCAGATGAGGAGAGTGAGGCTCAGAGAAGGGATGCAGCATTTGCAGGGTCCTCCAGGGGGTGGCAGGGCTGGGGGTGGGGCCACCTGGTCCCCACTCTGCTCCCTGCTCCTCTTCCCTGGCTCCCCCATCCTTGGAGAAGAGGTTGTACTGCCCCAGAGGTGAGACCCCGCTCCCTCAGGACCACCCACGTGCAGTCGCCCCCACCCCCCTCCGGGCCTTCCCACACGAACTTGACTTTTACTCAACACTGCGCCCCCGGGAGTCCCGGGAACCTAGAGAAGGGTTTCTGCGCTCCTGGGGAAGGGCGTGCGCAGATGCCGGGGTGCCTGCAGCTTCCTGTCCTCCAGGCTCTACCTGCCGCCCGCCGTCCAGCCCTGACCTCTGCTTGGCCCCCACAGGTGGACCTGTACGGCTTCGGGGCGGACAGCAGAGGGAACTGGCACCATTATTGGGAAAACAACCCGTCGGCGGGGGCTTTCCGCAAGACCGGGGTGCACGACGGAGACTTTGAGTCCAACGTGACCACCACCTTGGCGTCCATCCACAAAATCCGGATATTCAAGGGGAGATGACGCTGTGAAGGGTCGCGGACGGCCACCTCAGCGCAGCCTCCTCGCCGGGGCTGTTCCTTCCGTTCCGGGGGCTCCCAGGGCCAGCCTCTCGCACCCCAACATTTGACAGCATCTACTCAGCGATGTCACCGGGCTGCAGAGCAAGTCTGAGAGCCAGTGTGGGTGGGGCGACCCTTGCGTCTCTCTCTGGCCGGAAAAGGTGGCGATGTGAGGGACGTCCATTCTCCGAATACGGCCGGGAAGATGGGGGAGGAGGGGCAGATGCTGAAGACCCCCCTGTTTTAAAAGAAAGGACATTTCCCAGGGAGGACGGGCAGAGACTGCTTTGCTGGGGGGCCCGGGGCTGACACCAGACTCTGATTGTCGCTGGATGTTTCCGAGTGGGGGCGGCTCCGGACAGTCACGCGGGCCGTGTCGGCACAGGGGCCGGGCGTCACCTTCCTCGCACGTGGCAACCCCCAATCCCCCCTGTTCCCCGAACTCGTTCTGGTGGCAGGAGAGGCTCCCCCCGAAGGTCTTCACGCTCGGGCAGGCGTTTCCGAGTCCAGCAGACAGACGTCTTCTCCCCAAGACATGTTCCCGCGAGGACCCATCTCGGTGGTTAAAATGATGGCCCCAGGGCAGGTCTAACCCCTTCTATGTGCCTTTGTATTCGGGAGAAATGCATGCCCTGGCCAACGTGAGGCCAGCACCCCGACTCGGGAAAGGAGACCTCCGCCGCCCCCTCGCTCTCAGCTGGGGACTCTTCCAGGTTCCTGAGCCGGCCCCGAGGTGGCACAGAGCTCAGGTGGCACCCGGGCCTCCCAGAGGCGCACCAGCCCTGGCACGTCTCTCACGTTCACAGACTGTCAGACTCCGTGCCCGTAACCGTCCAACCCCCCGGGAGGGTCTCCACCAGCCAGCGTCTTCCCCAAGGGCCCCGCTCGGGCCCGGTCCTGCTGGCCACCTGCATGGGGTCCCGGGGTGGGGTGGGGCATCCTGGGAGCGTGGCCATCGGAGCGGGGCAGTCATACCTCATTCGCACACTCTTTCTTCCTCGTCACCCTCCTGATTATTTATTGATTGGTTGTTGTTGCATTCAGCTGACCTCGTGTGCATTTTCTGGCTCTTGCTGGTCCGGGTTCTAACTCACTTTCTTCTGCTCCACCCGGCCGCTGCGAGGTGGGCGGCTTCCGGCAAGCTCTGTGGGTGTTCGGGGTGCCTAGGGTTTGGGGCTCGCTGGTGGGCAAGTCCTGGGGTGTCAGGTCGGTGGGTGCGCAGAATGTCCTGTACCTCCTCTCCCAGCCCAACTTCCTTGCGAATTTGGGTTCAGCCTCTGGCCGGGCCTCTCCCAGACCCAGGGGCACCTCCTCAGGGCGGGCGAGACATGGGGTCCAGGCCTAGGAGGACCGTGGCCGTTGGCTCCATTACTGACGTGTCATCAGGAAAAACCGTTTTCCCATAGAGAGCATTTCCCCGAAGGCCCCGCTGCTCCCGATGGCGTGTGAGGGACTTCGGGCTCGCAAGCCAGGGGACCTGCTCTCCTGGCCTCAGTTTCTCCCTCTGCACATGGGGAGGGAGGAACTGTGGGAGCTCAGGGGCCACAGACGGTGTCAGGCACCTCCTAAGAAAGAGTCCCCCGGAACCTCACACCACGGCTTCTCCTGAGTCTGTACATGCGAGCGCTTTCCTGGGGAGGCTCCGGCGCGTTCATCACAGCCTCAAAGATGCAGGATCCAGAAAGCCTTTAAACACCCCGCACGCCTGTTCCAGCTCGAACATCCTCCCAAACGCAAGTGGTAAAGGCTCGGAAATCGCTGTGAGGCCGCATCATCACGGGCTGGAGGTCACGAGCTGGAGGTCACGGCCACACCGGCCGATCCGTCCCAGGGACAGGCCTGAAGGAAGGTGGTCACTGGGTGGAGCAGTGGACGGCTCCCGCGCTCTCCTCTCCTGGGAGCTGAGGGTGCCCAGGCGTGTCGGTCAGAACAGCAGCTGCTGCGCTGGGCGTGGCTAAGTCAGAGCAGGTCCTGACAAGGAGGCCCTGTCCCCCAGCAAACTGCTGAGCCTGAAGCCAGAGAGGCCGCGGCAGGGAAGGGGCAGAGCGCTCAGAACACCCCAGCCTTCAGGTCCCCCAGGGGGCCCTGCTCAGGAGCCGCCTGCAGCCAAACGGATGCCCCCAGATACACCTCCCTGCTGGGGAGAAGGCGGGCGCCAGCTTTAGCCCGGGCCTGGTCAGGCACCCGCCCGCGGCATAGACCTCATGTCCGTCACACCGCTAAGTCAAGGCCAAAGTTTCCCGAGCACTTTTTTCCTCTTTTTTTTGTCAATCTCGTTTGGTTGGTTGTTGGTGTTTTAAAAAAGTTGCTTTTTCTCCCCCCCCCCACCCCCCGCACCCCATCACCCAGCCTTGCTCTCGCGTTTCACAGCCGAGCGTTGACCTGGATGCATTTTGAGTGAAGTGAGCGAGTCGCCGTCCTCAGCCTCGGCTGCGTCTTATTTATTGTTGGACGTTTGCAATGATCTGAATCACAGTGAATTAAAACAGAGCTATTTTATCGTTTGGGGGTGTGTTGCTTTTCTAGGAGGGCCGGGCCCTCACGCTGCCCTTCACCGTTCCACTCGGCAGGTATTTCAGCCCTAACAAGATGAAGGACTGGGGATTCCCCCCACCTCTCTGAACCTCAGCGGTCTCATCCGGGAAATGGGGCCGCAGTGCCAGCTGTCCGAGGGGTGAGGTCAGGGGGAAAAGCCTGTCCGGAGGCCGGGGAGACGCGCCAGCGCTGAGTGTTCGCCGAGGAGGCCTGGCGGGGGTTGAAGCTGACAGATTGCGAGGGGCCCCTTCTGTGGAGCCGGATGCCTTTGCTCAGCCACCCCAGGTGCAGGGAGGGAAGAGGCAGGCAGGGAGGAGATGAAGAGCCTAGAAGGGGACAGGCTGAAGGGAGGGAGCACGAGGCAACGGAAGCTGGTGGGGACGGAGGGGGGACAGGCGGGAGCTGGTTGCTGGGGGACAGAGCAGAGCTGGAGACCAGTCGTGGATGTCAAGACAAGGGACATTCACAGAAGCCACTCAGAGCTGGGAAACTGGGCACAAGGTGTCTGAATGCGTGGCCTTCAGGATGGGGTTGTTCCAGGTGATGGAGAGAAGACGAAGGGAGGAAGTAGGAAGGGCAGGTGCTGTATGTGAGCTCCATGTGTCACTAAAGTCCCAGGATAGGGGCACGCGTTGGTTGCAAACACCCTGGCTCGATGAACAAAGTCTGCCAGGGGAGGGGGAAGGTGCTGCAAGGTGCTGGGGACCTTGGGGAGAAGCTGAAGCACTACAGGCAGATGGACGGTGCAGCCAAGACAAACTGGTGGGGAGGAGCGTGAACTCCAGAAACATCAGTGGGCGCCCACAGAGACACGGTCCTCACCCAGACATCCCGGCGGGGGCTGGACAAGGAGCGCCATAGGTGTACCTGCCCCAGGTGCCTCTCAGCAGCCAGGACGGGGAGTCTGCCTGTTGGCAGGCCCAGCAGCCCCTCTGATGCCACCACCTGGCACAGGTCCTGGCACCCAGACCACCTTAAGCAAAGGATCGTGATTGCTATCAGTCCACTGGGAGCGTCCTTGCTGGGGCCTTCGTGTAGAACCCTTAGCTGTGGATGTTGAACACCCCAAAGGCATCTTCAGATCCATGAGTGTCCAGGTTCAACTCCCACGGATTCTGAGACCTCCTGCCCCTCGTGTTTTGTAGCGGTGGGACTGGCTTCCTGGAACTTGGTCAAGGCAGGGAGGTATCATAGATTTGTGGATTGCCAGAAGATTCCCGCCCTTTCTGAGTCCCCCACCCCCACCCCCAGGAGAGGACGTGGCTGGAAGCCAGGCACCCCCAGGGATCCAGCCGGGATCCAGACCTGGGCCTTCCCGTGAAGGGAGTGATGGTCCCTGGTTTGTCTGCCTCGTGGGAATGTGTGGAAACGAACATACTTGACGTCCACATACATTTCATTGGACACATAGGTACCCAGGGCCCCTGGGGCCGAGGATGCGCAGAGATGGATGAGCCGAGGCCTCTGCTGTCAGACAGTCACCGGGTAATTGAGGGGCAGGAGCCAGTGGCAACACCGTGAAAGGTGGAGATGATCTCTAATGACCACAGCTCCCCTTGCACACCACCCACTGGACCAAGCGTTTCGCCTCCGTTACGCTCACTGAATCCTGCATCCGTTCTGGTGAGAGGAGAACCTGCTGAAGACACTGTGCCTCAGGGGGTGAACTAACTCACGGGGAGCGAGGGGTGCAGCCAGGACTCCCACAGCAAGCTGCTGAGCCCAGGAGCGCCGGGTCAGGGTTAACCACCTCCGTCCCCTCAGAGCCGGGACCCTGGGTTCCGGGCGTTGCTCCCAACCCCAGCCCTTTGGTGATGATGCGCTCCCAAGGCTGCTGGGCTGTTCCTCATGGCGGAGCCCAGAGCTGCTGAAACCTTCCCTTCTGCCCCGGCCAAGAGCACAGACCAGGCCTCCTACTGATGGTGGCCACCAGGGGGCGCAGTGTACCCACCCTCGGCCCATTAGTTTCCACCCGGGGTTTATGGGGACCCAGCAAGTGTTTGAAAACCGGTGAGAAACACACCCCCAGGCATCAGGCCAGAACTCGGTCTTACCGAGTCCAACACCCTACAGATAAGGGGATGGCTGCCCCTCGGCCCAGAAAACTGGGTCAAGGGAGAAAGTCTGACCCAAGTGGGCAAAGGCGAGAACCCTGAGCAAGTGCACTGGCTGAGGTCTCCGCGGGCCGTGGTCCCTGGCTTCCCACTCCCACCGCAGAAACATCCTGCTGAGGGAACGAGCCAGACCCCAGGGGTCCACAGAGCACGATGCCATGAGAACACCCGTAACTGCAAGGTGCACAGGGGCAGAGAGCAGTTGGTGGCCGCACAGGAGGAACGGGCTCAGGTCATATGGAAATGTTCCAGAACCAGGGGGAGGGGTGGTTGCACCGCATTGTGAAAAGTTGACATACCACGGAACAGCACGCTTGAAGATGGTCCATGACGTGTTGCGTGGATTTTACCTAAATCTAAAAGTGTGTGTGTGTGTGTGTGTGTGTGTGTGTGTGTGTGTGTGTGATTTCAGAGAGGAAGGGAGAGAGATAGAAACATCAATGATGAGAGAGAATCATCGATCCATTGCCTCCTGCACGCCCCCAACTGGGCATGTGCCTCGACGGGGAATCGAACCTTTCTCAGGTCAATGCTCAATATCTGAGCCACCCTCCGGGCTAAAAGTGTTTTAAAATAAATAAAACAGTCATACATACAAAATGTTCCTTGTAAATGTGCTCATTTGATGGAGTGAGCCTGTGAGGTGGGCTGACTATGTGCTGTGGGTGTGGAAACGAGGCTTTGAGAGACCTGGGCAGAGCCTCCGGGGTCCTGGGAGCAGGAGGAAGAGCAGACCAGCTGCCCTCCATGGCTGGGCTGGGGAGGGACGAGAGACCGTCTGGGCCTGGTCTCTAGTCCAACAGGCCGGGGTCCCCCTGCAGTCTGGATGGTGGGTCACATGGCCCCCAGCAGCCAGGCCTTGGGGCAGAAAGGGAGGGAAAGAGAAAGGGGGGTGAGGGGGGAGGGAGGATCAGGACCAGGAACAATGAGAGAGAAACGCTGAGCCCTTCCTTTGTCCGCTGGCCTGCGGGGGTTTCATTTGAGTTTTCTAAAGAAATCGGAGCCCATAGAATTGTTCCCGAAATAGAGCCCAGATTGCAAGGAATGTCCTGGAAATCAGACTTCCTGTTACTGGATCGAGCTTCCCTGTAGCAGCTGACCTTTCCGGATAAAGGTGGAACATTCAGGCGCGGCACCTCGGTCATTGTCTGGGAGGCAGTGGGAGTCGTAGTCCTGACGCACAGAGGCGGAGAGGCAGAGCCTGAAGAAAGCAGAGCCCTGGGGGATGCTGAGGTCCAATTCTTCCAGGGGGCGAAGGGGGGGGCAGCCCCTGGAATACCAAGCCCAGCCCCCTCCCTGACCTGCAGCTCTTCTGAGCCCCTGGCGAGAGCGTTGCCTCCTTTTCTGCTTGGCCACCAGCTGGCAGGACCAGGGCAGGAGCAGCCTGCTGGGCCGCTGGGAAGTCATGGCCGCCTGCTCAGCCTTGGCTGGAGGATCCGTCACCCCTCCCTCCTCGCACCCCCACCCCCTGTCTCGTCATGCTTCCAGTGACCCCAGCATGGCCAGCTGCCCCTCTTTGCTTCCCTACCCGCCTCGTTTTCTGGAGAGACACAGAGGTCCCCTGTGTTCTCTGTGCCCAGCACAGTGCCTGGCAGAGGCAGTGTTGCATGTTGGGAGGAAGGAACTGATGGATGTAATGCCTTCAGGAGAGAGAGGGTGACAAGGCATTGTAGGTGCCAAAGTGTGTGCACCCAGATCAAGCTGGCTGCCTTCCAGCCCAACACTGATGAGCTGATGTTATCTGTGGTTCTGACTTCTGTCCTCTGCCCACCTGCCCACAGGGCCAACGTGCCTCCTCCTGAGGTAGCAAAGGCCTGACCCTGCCACATGTGTCCTGGGTGGATTTGGGCAAATTTCTTCATGTCCCCGAGCCTCAATGTCCTCATCTGTAAAATGTGGACAAGAACGGCTTCTTCCTCGTAGTTTAGTTAGGATTGAAGGACACGATGAAAATGAATTGCTCAACACCAGTGCCACACACATGGTGAGTGCCTAAGAGCTGGTTAAAGATGTTTAGTATCTATCTATATAAAAGCCTAAGTGACTGTTCGACTGTTCAACCAGTAGCTATGATGTGCACTGACCACCGGGGGCAGATGCTCAATGTACAGGCATGGAAACATGGAACAGACTGATAAATCTCAGAGGAAGGGGAGAGGGGGAGGGAGGGAAGAGATTAACCAAAGATCTTATATACATACTAGAGGCCCGGTGCATGGATTCGTGCACTGGTGGGGTCCCTCAGCCTGGCCTGCGTGGATCAGGCCAAAACTGACAGTCTGACATCCCTCACAGGGTCCTGGATTGCAAGAGGGTGCAGGCCAGGCCGAGGGATCCCACCAGTTCACGAATCTGTGCACTGGGCCTCTAGTTAGTAAATAAAAATACAGGAAGCTGAGTTGAATTTGCATTCCAGATAGATGGCAAATTATTTTTTAGTACAAATAGTCCCAAATATTGCATGGCACGCGCATACACACACACACACACACACACACACACACACACACACACGTTTGTTATTTATCTGAATACAAACATAACTGGCTGTTCCGTATTTGACCTGGCAACCCTACAGGTAAGTCTTCTCAACACTTCTGACACCATTGCTCCCAATTCTCTGTATTCAATGTCCTCTGTTAATCTTCCTGGTCGGGCGGGGTCTTCTGTTGCTGGATCCTGCCTGATACAGACTCGGGGTCCGACATGAGCCTGTTCGTGGAATCCTAAAGTGACTCCTGTACCCCGCCTTCTGCTCACCTTCCGGCTCCTCGGGAGTTCAAAGAAGAAGCATGGAATTCAAAACAAACACTCGCTGAGCATCCGTGTGTGCCAAGCCCTCAGAAATCTGGCAGCGATAAAGCACGTTGCTATCTTAATTACTGGCATCGAAACACCCCTCAGAGAGAAGTTTTGTTTAGAAAAACACCTTAAGGAGCCTTGCTGGGGAGAAATCTGAGACCTCGAGGGCGGAGAGAGGCCCACACAAGCCCTGGCGGGCCTGCTGGCTTAAGAAAGTGAGGGGGGTCTCTTTTGCCTCTGGGAGCAGGGAAGGGACGGTCCAGCTGCTGCATCCCTGGGCAGCAAAGCATCCCAGACCCGACGCTGTGAGGCCGCGGCTTTCATTTGCTGGCCGATCGTGTGGGTCTGGAATTGGGACAGAACGCTGCAGGGGGTCTTGTGTCTGCTCCAGGCCGTCAGGGTCTCGGCCTCAGAGGGATGAGCCATCTCAACAGCAGGGGGCTGATGCCACCTCAGCGTGGAGAGAGGGGGCAGGTGACCAGGGCGTTCCTCACGGGCTCTCCGTGTGGTCTGGCCTTCCTCGCAGTATGGTGGTCTCGGGGAAGCTGATGTCTTACATGTCAGCTCAGATTTCCCAAAACAAGCACCCCAGCTCACAAGGCAGAAACCTCAACTCCTCCTCCTCCTCCTATTTGGGGGGAGTCCCAGGCCTGCCAGTGGAGGAGGAGGGCAGTACCCCCTACTGGCCGGAGGAGGGTGAGAGATCCCACAGGAGAAGAGCAGGTGAGAGGGGGGATATGGTGACAATGGTCTTTGAGGGGAAAAGCACAAGAGAGGAGAGAGAGGAGAGAGAGAAGGAGAGAGAAGAGGAAGAAGAAAACCAAAGGGCTCACGTGCGATTTGGATTCTACGTGGAGGGAAATGGCAGTGAGAGGGGCAGAGGGGAGGCCTTGCAAACTTAAAAATGGGCCTCTCACTTCATCTGGGAGTTGCATGCATGGCTGGGAGGGTGAGGTCCTTTGCTGCCTTCCACAAACTTCAGCCAAGTATCCTGTCCTCACAGAGGCCTTGGGCTGGTGTGTGTGTGTGTGTGTGTGTGTGTGTGTGTGTGTGTGTGTGTATGAGAGAGAGAGAGAGAGAGAGAGAGAGAGGAAGGACAAGTCTGAACGCCTGTGGCTGGGGGTCGGAGGGAAGCTTGGTGACCTTAGGACCAAGAATCCGTCAGTGATCATTGCAGAGAGAGCTCAAGCCCATTGAATAATGGCCCCTCTCCAAGGATGACCCCACCCTGACCCCAGAACCCCGAGAACGTCACCTCACTTGGCGAGGGGCAGTTTGCAGAGGTGATCGAGCTACGGGTCTTGGGATGGGAGGACCACCCTCCTTCCCTGGTCGGGCCCAGTGTAGTCGCAGGATCCCGTAACTCTGGGGCAAGGGCCGGGGTCCGGGATGCAGGTGTGAGAACAGACCAGGTGGTGCCTTGAGCCGGGGAATAGCAGCTGCGTCTGGGATCTGGGAACAGACCCTCCCCTCGAGCCTCCCAAAGCAACGGGGTCCTGCCCTCGCCTTGACTTTCACCCGAGGAGGCCCTTGCTGGGGCCATTTGTTACAGCGGCCATGGGGAGCTCATACAGCCATCCACCAGGACAGTGCCGCGGGGACTTCTTGTTAGCTGCCAGCTGCTTCTGGGGGCGGGGGCGGGGGGGGACCTGTCCCTTCCCTTGTTCATGGAAACTGTGAACCAAGGAGCCCCGAGGGCTGGTCTTGGGAGTGTCAGAGTGTGTGCCAGTGTCCCTGACTCTGAGCCCGTGTGCACGAGGGCCCGGGCAGAGGTGGCAGCGGAGGCCCTGGGTCCAGGGGACAGACAAGCCCCCCAATGCCCGGGCTGGAGGCAGTGGGAGGAGCATCATTCCCCCACAGCGGGCCTCAGTGAGACTCAGGGGGTGCCTTCCCGGAAAAACACCCAAAACAGCGCTTTCAGAGGCTCCAGGGCTGGGCGACAAGGCTGAGCGGCCCTGACAGCCAGGCCAGAAGGCAAGCCCAGCCTTTGGTCCCTGCTCCTGGCTAAGGTGTTGGCCTCCCGGGGCCAGAGCAGCTGGCGGCCTGGACAGCAGGGCGGTTAATCAGTAAGGCTCTTGTTTGTCCGGCTCGGCCTTTTGGTGACTTAGCACCCATAGCCTGTTCATGAGGGTTTGCCGTATCAGCATTTAATAAGGTAATGAGTAACCGGGGCCGGAGGCCTCCGGACCTGCCTTTCGTAAACAGCTGATCTCGTGGGGACTTTAGGGGGTGGGGTGGGGGGGTGCAAACCTCACATGGTGGAGAACTTGTGGCCTCCGGTGGGGGTGGGGGTGGGGGTGGGAGTAGGGGTGGGGGCTGGGCCCCGAGCCGGCTGGTCTTGGGTTCAGGACCCAGTTCTCACCCCACCGTGGAGCCCCCAGCCTCTCGGAGCCTCATGTCCACTCTGCAAAGGAAACTGAGACCCCCAAGGGGAGGACTGGCCCAAGGTGACAGCCAGGAATCCAAACAGGTCTTCAGAACCGACCTTTGACCTCACGCAAACCAGTCCTCGCCTGTCAGGCTCCCTCCCATGTCCTCAGGCTCCAGGGCCCAAAGGAGAGGAGACCCCGTCCTCTACGCTGGGCACCGATGACCAGGTCATTCCAGAGCAGATGGGGAGCGTGCAGGTACCCGAGCTCAGCCACAGGCAATGTGGGTGAGAGAGAGACCAGCCACCCCCACCCCCCCAACCCTCCCCACCCCCGTCCAGGGAGTTGCTGTGGCGGGGCCACCATGAGTTTCTCCCCAGAGGGCAATAGTGGGGGGCACAGGAAGCCAAGGTCCTGCGACAGGAAGTGACACCCCATTGGAGCCGGGGCCTTCATGAGCTGTGTCCTCCAGGGACAAAGACAGGGGCTGCTCCCTAGTGGACGTGGTGTGCACCCTTTGAACGTGTTGTCTCATTTAATTCGTGCATGTGTCTTGCTCAGAGAGGCCGCCTCTCAGAAAGACGGATTCCCCGTTGATCTCCATCGCAGCACTGAACTCAGCTTCCACTCATTGTGTGTTTTATTAAAGACATTTATTTATTCATTCGACACATAGCGTTAGGTCCCTCCTAACTGCGGGGACGGGGGATTCCATGGCGAGCAAAGGTTTTCTAGAAAGTAAGGAATTGTCTCAGCCATCACAAGCCTCTATGGAGATGCACAGCAAATCTTATGCAAACAGCTCTTGGTTTCCTCCCACTAAACCGCGCCTCTGAAGACCTGGCCGAGGCTGGCCTCCTAGGCAAATGGTGTGCTGACTGTCAGATCCTAACACCCATGGGTTAAATATGCAGGAATCTTGCCATCCAGTCAAACACTTGGTTTCAAATCAATGATGGTGGGAGTATTTACACCATAGAAATCGGCAGAGACCATAAATCGGGGCTTTTTCTTCTTTTTCTTTAAAATATATTTTTATTGACTACAGAGAGGAAGGGAGAGGGAAAGAGAGATAGAAACATCAATGATGAGAGAGAATCATTGATCGGCTGCCTCCTGCACGCCCCATGCTAGGGATCAAGCTCACACCCCAGGCATGTGCCCTGATTGGGAATCTAACCATGACCTCCTGGTTCATAGGTCAACACTCAACCACTGAGTCACGCCAGCTGGGCAGGGTTTGTTTCTTTAGCAGAATTCCCGCACAGCCTCTTCCCCTCTGCATTGGGGGCTCACTTGCCATGAGAACTCGGTAAATACTCAAATGATGAGCCCTCACAATCCATTTCTGTGGAAGAGGCATGCGTCACGCCCATTTTTCAGATGAGGAAACTGAGCTATTAGAGCTTTACTGATTTGCTCGAGGTCGTATAGCTTGTAGGTGGTGAAGCTGGAATTTCGACTCAGCTCTCTGGGGTCTATAGGCTGCTCTCAACCTCCCATCTACACGGCCGGGCCTCCTGGCGAAAGAGAACCGCCTACATGTGGGCAAGAGGAGGTGAGGCGAGGGAGGGTTTGTGAGGTCGGATCTGGGTTTCTGAAAGTCAGGACCAGGTCCCTGAAGAGCAGAGGCAGGAAATGCTCTCGCCTGTTGTTGATCCGTTCCGTTTCCAAAAATACAAGCGTCCCCCTGGGAGGCCTGGAGTCCTTCCCAGGTAGGCACGTCTAAAGCCGACTTGAGGTGAGGTCAGCTGACGCACCGGGGCCGATGGCTTAAATGTGTGCAGCTGTTGGCGGAGCGCGCAGCTAGATCTGCTGCTTTTTATAGGAAAAGGGAGTTCGCTAGGGTTCTGTGTCACTGGGCCCCGCACCGCGTGGGCCCTGCCTTAAGCTGAGAGCCCTTGCGGGCGCTGTCTCCAGGCCTCCATCAGCCTCGGGAGCCCCCAGAGCGGGCACCTGGCAGGTGTTGTGAATGAATGAGACTGTGTGTCTCAGATGATGGGCCTTCAACAAACAATCTACGCATATTCTGCTCTTAAAGTGACAGAAAGGCGGTACAATGTGATATGGGAAAACACAGGTAACTGTGAGAAAGACGAGAAAAGCTATAGCCCGGCCACAGAGATGACCGTGTTTATCATTCTGGCGTATTCTTCTAAAACCGCGTGTGTGTATGTGTATCCTTACTAAATCGTGTGGTATATGTACACTCAGATTTTGTTATTTTTACATAACCCTTCAGCAGGACAATTTCTCATGCTGGTAGAGTCCTATAAGAATTTTTATCTCAGAGTCTACTTAGCATGCTATCAGAGGAATCACCAACATTTATTTATTTAACTGGTCCCCTCATTTTTGACATTTAATTTTTTTACTCTTACAAATGACACTGAGCTGGTGATGTTTCTACATGAGTATCTGTCCATCTGTTTGTTTGTTTTTTGTTGTTGTTTTTTAGAGAGAATAAGGGAGAGGGAGATAGAAACATCGATGGGACTGGGGATCGAACCCGCATGTGCCCTGACTAGGAATTGCACCGTGACCTCTTGGTTCCTGGGTCGGTGCTCACTGAGCAACACTGGCTGGGCGTGGTTTGGCCTTTTGACTGTGAGTCCCTAGAAGTGGAATGGGTGGTCAGGAGGTAAGAGGTTGTAAAGCAGTGCATAACGCTAACTGGTTTTAAGAAAACGTGTTCTAGGCCCTTCACACACAATGTGTACTAGCATGTCTAACCTCACTGATCTGACGTGTCACCCGCATGTGTTTCTGTGATGGCCCGAAGCAGGGGGAGCAGGAATATCTATTTATCCATGAGCTGGTCACGTTGCCTCTGGCTCCGAGTCGCACTGGTGGGACCCTGGAGAGGCTGCTGGCCCTGCCCCCGACGGCCCCTCCAGTGCCCGGACCCACGTGCCCCTCTCCGCCCGGTGCCGCCTGCGGTCCTGGAAGCTGCCAGCACCAGAGCCGGGCCTTCCCCTGGCACAGGGCAGTGCGGATTCCAGGAGGACTGGCACAGCCTGGAGATTTCTGGGAAAAGCCACAGCCCACCTGGCCGGTGCCCGAGGCCGACTTGGCACCCTCTGCCTCCCTTCTCTGTGGGAGGCAGGACTGGGGGGCCCTGGGGAGGAGGCGGGCAGCCTGGCTCCCGGCTCACTTGGCTCCCAGCGAGGCTGAGCTGTGGCTTCCTCCTCTGCCGGCGGGGAAGGAGAAGAGAAAACGTGAAGGAGAGGAGGAGGAAGAGGCTCCTGCCTCCGGGGTCTAGATTAGGAAGGAACTAGGATCATTCTAGATTCTCCCTCAGAGTAGTTAACTAGCGGGTCTAGAGACACTCACTGATTTAAACTCTACCAGCAAAATGGCATTGAGTTGTCCCTCGGTGCTTCCCGAGCAGGCGTGCTCTTCACGCCTCAGACCAGCAAGGAAACGGCCCAGAGAGGCTAAGGAATGAGCCCAAAGGCACACAGCGAGCAGGTGGGAGAATGCACTTACCCTGTCAGGGCTCGCCCACTGCTGTCTGCTGCCTGTGTGGGCCTGGCAGCCGTCAAAGGCGGGTGGGAGGAGGGGCCCAGGCATAAATGTCCCGAGGTGGGTGGGGAGTGATGACCTGTGATGACCTGTCCACGAGTTCTCTCTCTCTCTCTCTCTCTCTCTCTCTCTCTCTCTCTCTCGCAGGCAGACAGCTCTGGTTGGGGCGGGGGGAGGAGGGTGGAAGGCGTGAGCACCTCCGATTTTTGTCTCTGACCCTCCTGCCCTCCTGTCTTCAGGACCCTGTGAGCACATTGGTCCATTTCAAGATCCTGAACTTAATCGTTAGTCACACCCACCAAGTCCCTTTTGCCGCGTGAAACGGCACAGCGGTGGCTCCCAGGGTGAGGAATACGGACATCTTTAAGGGGGCGGGGCTTATTCAGCAGGTGGCTGGGCCAGTTTTCCATCTTGGGTCGCTCTGCTAGAGATCAGCATCCAAAGGGCCTGGCTTTGGCCACAGGCCCCCAGCCCGGCCAGGAGGGGGTCGCCGCCCCCACCCCCCTGGCGTGGCCCGGAAGCCGGCCCACAGTGAGGAGAAATGAGTCTTTAACGGAAAATCAGAGTCTCTTGGCAGACGCAGGGGTACGGATGCCGGACGGCCAAGCCCCGGTCTGCTCCGTTCGGGCCAGGGAAGAAGAGGCTATGGTAGGAGGAGAAGGCACCGCAGGTCTGAGCCTGGCCGGAAGCCAGCAGGTCCCTCCTTGCTCAGGGGAAAAGCCGATGCCCCAGGAAGCCTCCTTCGGCCTAAGATCGCCAGCCAGCAAGGGCGTGGCTGAGCGATCACAGGGAGAAGCGAGAGAAATTTCTGGATTGCCGAGGAAACAGAGCTAAGGGCCAAGACCTGCTGCAAGAAGACACAGGTGGCCGAGTGTGAGGAAGGGCTGCCCAGAGCCGCACCACCGTCTCTGTCGCCCTCGGCCCTGGGCATCAGGCCAGGACGATGGTCTGCTCTCCAGGACAGAGGATTCGTCCCTAAGCACAGGGCCAGGGCCTGTCATTCCACCCCTGGTAACCACAGGAGGGGGGAAAGGGAGGCTCGGAGAGACAGGAATATCTCTCCCCGGCACCACTGCATAGCGGTCAAGCGCAGACCCCCACTGTCGCCGACTTTGAAATCCGCGCAGTAACTGACCGAATCCGGAGTTAGGCCGCTTTGGTTTTTTTCTTCTCTGCTTTGTTTTCCATGAAACCCGAGGCTGGGTGGGTGAGGAAAGGAATCTGTACGCGCTCTCAGGCCTGGAACTCTTCCCGGAGCCCCGGGGCCAGAGAACCAGACTGCAGACACACCCTCTGGGCCAGAGTTCTCTCACCAGCCCTCCCAGCGGCTCTGTTCCTGTTTGTCCCAAGGGGAAGGGCGGTGAGGTGGGGGGGGTGGGGGGCAGGAGAGGAATTCACTCCTGTGCACCCTGAGCTGGGCACACCAGAGGCACAGAGCAGAGAGAGGCCCAGCTACCTGCCTGAGGCCACACAGCGGAAGAGGAGGGACCGGGATGCAGAATAGGTTCTGCGGGATCACGGTGCCTTCCTGCAGCAACTCAGAACAAGAAGTACCCTTGGAATCAAGGGCCAAGAGCCACATCCTGCTCTCCAGGGGCTGGGGAAACGCCCTCAGACCCAGAGAAGCCTCCCCTGGCCTCCCCTCCCCTGGCCTCCCCTCCCCTCCTCTCCTCCCCTTCCCTCCCCTGGCCACTGGCTTGCATGGCCTGAGGTTCCCACCAGGAACATCATGCACAGAATCCCCACTCCGAGGCCACCCTGAGGCCCACTCTGAGGGGCCCAGCAGACTCAGCCTCAGGAGATCTCAGCTTGTGAGCAAAACCAGAGCCCTGTTTGTGTCTTCCAAGCCAGCGAAGAAACCCTGTGGCAGACCAGCTGGCCACCTGCAGCGTGAGCGCTGGGGACTCGGGGGCTCCACTCAGAGGCCGAGCGCCACTGGGCTCGGTCCTGCTCTGCCGCTCACTTGCTGTGTGACTTTGGGCAACTCAGGCTCCTTCCCGGAATCCGGGTTCTGTCTGTTGCAGAGAGAGGATGGGAGGGGCTCGGGGGTTCCCACGTGACCTTCTCTGAGACCTGGTCCCAGGAAGGCTGTGCCTCTGAGCAGGCCACCTGAGCTCTGGTGGCTCCTCCCACCGGTGCCTTCCATGAAGGGGTGCACTGAACCTCCCGTGAAAGCAGGCGCTGGTCCGGGGAGGTGGCAGGGTCCCCGCTGAGGGACCGATCGCGGGGAAGGCAGCGGTCCTGGGGGGAAGGCAGGGGCTCCTCTGGCCTCTGACCTCTGACCTCTGACCATCTTCTGCTCTGCCCCTGTCTGCTGTCAGCCTCACTCGGTGCCCACGGCAGCCGGGCCACACGGACCTCCTTCCAGTTTCTCAACCAGACATTCTTTCTCACCCGGGGCCCTCACAGTGACACAGACTCAGAAAGGAGTCCCTGCAGGGACCTCAGGGTGGGCAGCGAGTCCCTGCCTAAGGGCCAATCACTGTGGGCCTGTTTCCTCATCTGTCCCCAGGGAGCTTGGGGCAGCGGCAACAAGACCCCTCCTCTACTCTCGAGTAGGGAGACCCCATTCCCCAAGGGGAGGGGGCCACAGAGAACTCGGATCCCCGCTGAGCTCACTGAGGGCGGCCGCCCCTCCTGCTTGGCATCTCCCAGGGCCACCGTCCCCGCTCACGTCAGAGACAGGATGGACAGGGGCAGAGAGCTGAGTCAGCGTCACCAGTCATAGTCAGAGAGGCCCCCTTTGGGAGTCTGGGGAAGCCCGGGGACCGTATTGGATTGAAGGGTGTCCCCAAGCCCAAAAGATACAACCGCCCGGAGCCTGGGGTGCGGCTGTGTGGGACGGTTCTGCGCAGGTGTGGGTAAGGTCTGAGCGAGATCTTGCTGGATTGAGGTAGAGCCCTAAACCCACGTCAGGTGTGTGTAAGAGGGCACGGGAGAGGAGAGCTGAGGTGCAGAGGAGAGGCCCAGGAAGACAGGCAGAGGCTGGGGTGGCGCGTGAGCCAGCCCAGGACCCCCGGGGGGTGCGGCCACCACCAGAGGCTGGGAGAGGCGGGACGGACTGTCCCTCAGAGCCCCCAGGGGAACAGCCTGCTCACAGCTGGAGGGAGCTTCCCCCGAGCTGGGAGCATGGCTGCTGCTTTAAGCCCGGAGTCCTGGGACCTGCCAGGGCAGACACAGGGAGCGAATGCAGGCCTCTTATCAGAGCAACGTTATTGAAAATATGCAATCAAATGCCTTGGGTGATAAAGGAAACCAAAGGTAAGAAAACTCCCACCCCGCCCTGCACCCCACCCCGCAGGCCCTCTCATTATCCCGCTTCCCTGCTGTAGACCGGAGGTCGACGAGGGAGTGTGTGTGTGTGTGTGTGTGTGTGTGTATGTGTGTGTGTGATGTGTGTGGCATGTGGGTAACATTGGTGCATGGTGTGTGGTGTGTGGTGTGTGTGGCCCAGAGCTGAGCCTTTGGGGTACAGAGATGGCCCTCCTAGTCCCCAGTTTTCAGGAGCCTTCGGTGCATGGCAGAAGGTGAAGACGACTCCTGAGATTAGGGTTATCCCTTAATTCTGCTGCTGAGCCCATGCACTGGGCTTTTGATTCCACTCATATTTTTCAGTTCTAACATTTCCATTGTGTTCTTCTTTATATCTTCTTTTTTTTTTTTTCAGAGACTTTCTACTTCTTTGATGAGGCTTTCTATATTTTTATTTGTTTCAAGCATGTTTATAATTACTCGCTGAAGCCATTTTTTGGACTGCTGATCTAAAACCGTTTTCAGATAATTCTAACACTTCTGTCATCATAGTGTTGCCATCAATTGGTGACCTATTTTCAGTCCCTTTACACTTCCTGGTTCTTGGTGTGACATTGAAACCCAGACACTTTTGCACTATGTTATGGGGACTCTGGACCTCATTGAAACTTGCTTTTTTCTGCTGTCACTCCAGTGAGTAATGGGGGCTGCCTTGTCCGCCAGACGAAGGTGGAAGTTGACGTTCACTCTCTGACCTCTAAGGCAGAGATACTGGGGAGCTCCTTGTTGATATGAAAGAGGGAAGGAGGTGCAATTACTGTCCCCGCTGTGGACTTGAAACTGGGAGCAGGCAGGGTTCATTATTTGCTTAATCACACAGCCACAGTAGCACATGACAAGGGCTCTGAGCAACTCCAAGGCGTGAACTGACCCACTTTCCTCTTTGGCCTCTCTGCAGAGGTGTGGTCAGGCCTTAGTCATCACCGAGGACTGGGACGGGGCCTGGTCCCCCGCAGGTGCTCAGCACACATGACAAGTTGAACTTCTGATCACCAGAAGTGCCAACGGAGTGTAGGAGGAAGTGAATGCTTGGGCAACACCGGGAAGTCTTCTGCAGGGCCAGGCCTGGGTGGTGATGCATGCTCTGCCTGTTTCCCTGCCTGAAAATTGGGGTGCCTAGGACCTTTACGTTCCAATAAGATAGACGCATAAGATCACGTAGGTCATCGATGTGTCTCTTCTCATCCCTGCTCGTGGGAAGTCCAGTGGGTCTGGAGGGAAGGGGCTCACTGGGGGCCCAGGGGCGCTTCCCCACTCCCGCCCTGCTCCAGGCTCCCTCTCAGCGCCCTGCTGGTCCCTCTGATCACCATGAATTTTGTGACTATTTTTCTCATCTCCTTGTTCTTCACTTTGTGGTCTGGGTCCAAGTTCCCTGAAAGCCGAGACACCGCGTGTTTTTGTTCATGAGGGTATCCCTGCTGCCTGGCATGGTGCCAGGCCGCCAGTCGTGCCCACAGGTATTTCTTGAATAAGCGAAGGAACCATGCTTTTCCCAGAGGTCAGGGAGCTGAAGAGAACTTGCTAGAGGGGGAACTAAAGTAGGTCAAATATACAAGGAAGTGTAAGAAGACCCGGGACAAAGTTGGGAATGTAATTCACTTGCACGAACTATTTCTTCATATTTATGAAGGGCCTACGATGTGCCCACCACGTGCCAGCGAAGGGCAATTAGTTCAACAGCCGGGCCTTCTCTTTGGCCAGGACACGCCTACAGTGGGCTGCATATTTTGAGTATTGGCCCTGATACCCTTCTCCTTATGCAGTTAAACAAGACAAAGTCCTCGATCGATAGTCAAATGAAGAGCAATCCACACGGCCATGAATTACCACTTATCAGGGAGGCGACGATAAGGTATTCTGAGGAAGGTCAAAGTGTGACAGAGACCTGGGGAGGGCAGGCGGATTTGGAGGCTTTCGGGGTGGGGACGGTTAGTTCTAGGTGGACTTTGGCAGAGCCTGGAGCTGGCTGGGGTGGGGGGCGGGGGTAGGAGGGGAGCCACAGCAAGTGGGCAGGTCGGCCATGGCCCAGAGCTCAGAGAGGTTCCAGGCTGGGTGGGTGCACATTGGTCTGTGATTTGGGAGGTAAACTGAGACGCACTTTCTCCTCCTCATTGGACAGGTCTTCCCGGCCGAGTGTCCGAGAGCCCGGGAGGCACAGGGCAGGGAATGGCTGTGCTCCACGCGGCCGTCAGAAGGGCCCTGTGCAGGATGGGTTAGCCGCAGGAGAGGCCAGCCCAGCCCAGCCCCACAGCAGGGGGGGAGGAGAGGACCAATTCAGGGGACAGGCACAGACAGATGGGACAGGATGTGACCTCTGGTTGGATGGTAAGGAGGCAGCAAGAGGGGGAGACAGGTCTTAGCGCAAAAGAACGTGGGGTGAGGGTGGTCCCGTAGTGCGCAGCTTGGTGAGGAGGCGAGGCTGAGGGGCCCTTCGGGACCAGCTGGGTTTGCAGCCACACCCACAGAACATGCCAGAAGGGGATGTCCACCCACCCGGCCCAACACTCAAGAAAGCAGAGGTGGCTCCTTCCAGAGGGAGCTTCGGGGCTGCCTTTGCCCTGGCTTCTCGGCCAGGACATGGCCTGGGAGCTCCGCTCCGTGGGCAGCCTCTCTCCCCTCACGATTGCATCTGTCCAATCACCTCGGGGCCCCCAGCCCGCAGAGTCAGCCAAATGTCGGGCAGGAGAACGGCCGGGGCCACACCCATTGGCTGGGTAACTTCCCGGGCCATCTATGCATCCTCGGACTTACACAAAGGCACCGCTAGCTACACCCCGGGGCTGTGTGGAGCCCTCGGCCTTTTCTGACCCACTCTCCTCACGGCTCACCCTCTGGAGATTACACATGTCCTTGGCCACCCAGCAAGAACAGGGCATGTTCCGGGTGCGGGCCCACGCCCCGCCAAATGAAATGCAGATAGAGAGAGAGCCGGCCATAGGCACCGACTCCCGCCCCTGGGCCGAGCACTCGACAGAGATTATTTTATTGACTTTATTGTATTTGCTTTCTTGCAGCCTTCTTTTGTGTCGTTCCAGTCTCTTCTTATTCCACCCTCAGGAAATGAAACTAGAAGTGATATGGCCCTGTCCCCCGGCCAAGAGCGACAGGTAGGACTACAATTCAAGGCCTGTTGGCTTTAGACCCCATGGTCTTTCTACTCTGAAGGGCAGTCTGTCCTGTTATTAAACTTTAATTCCCATAGGTTTCAACAATTAGTATTTTGTATTGCTTTTTTTAATTCTCACCTGAGGATATTTTTCCCATTGATATTTTTAGAGAGAGTAGAGGGAGAGAGGGGAGAGAGAGAGAGAGAGAGAGAGAGGGAAAGAGGGAGAAACACCAGTGAGTGAGACACACATGCATTAGTGGGACCAGGAGGGGTGGCGAGGTTACCTGTTATCATTAGAGCCAGGTGCCAGGCCCATGCAATGGAAAACTCACACAAGCAGTGGCTTAAGTAAATAGGAGATTTCGTTTCCCCTCACAAACGAACAGAGGCTAATGAGGCTCGATAGTCATCAGCTCTCGCTGTCTCTCTTTCTGCTTCACCGTCCTTGACTAATGGCCTCTGGCCTCAAGGTCACCTGTGGTCAAGGCAATGGGCTGGTGTTCTGGGAATCGGGTCCTGACCGTGCCTCTGAAGTACCACCAACCATACCTAATTGCAAAGGAGGCTGGGAAATGTAGTTTCTTAGCTGGCTACAAGAATTGTATTATATTGCATCGTATTGTATTTTAATCTATTGGGCAGCCCCAATAATATAAGGGCTTTATGACTAAGGAAGAAATGGAGAATGGATATTGAGTGGCCAAGTAGTGGTCCCTGCCACAGGAAGATTAACTTTTTGTTAAGACTTTAAAAAAAAAGTGTTTTTTTTGAGGGGGGGGGGGGTTGAGAGAGAGAGAGAGAGAGAGAGATTTGGTGTCCCACTTATTTATGCACTCATGGCTTGCCTCTTGTATGTTCCCTGATTAGGGATTGAACCTTGGCATATCGGGACGACGCTGTAACCAACTGGGCTACCCGGCCAGGGCTCACCTGTTTTTTGGAAATAGAGTTTCCTATTTTCTGGCTCACTAACAAAGCATGGCTTACACTTTGAAAACCCCAGGTGGGCAAAGCCTTTCCCAGAGAAGAAAGGAACTCACTTTTCTTGGCACACAGCGGGAGTCCACAGGCATTTCACATGTTTTATCTCACGTCACCCTCACGCTAACCCCGAGGGGGACAGGACCACCCCTTCCCCTTGGCAAGAAGAGGAGTCCCAGAGGCGGAGGAATGACACCGACGTCCAAATGTGCCCTTGTCACCAAGGGCAGAGCCAGGATCCGGATCCAGGTGTGTGTGGCTACAAATTCTAAGCCGCAGTCTCTGCGACCCTTTTCAGGATGGACGAAAAAATACACATACGCACGTGTACATACACACACGCGCACACACACACAACTCCCTCTCGTAGGATTCTCGAGTCCCTCATCTGGAAGGGGCTGTATTCCCTCACCCATTGATGAGGCTGAGAACCAGAAGCAAATTCCAGTTCTCCCTTCGCTTCCTGATCCGGGACAGCGGCCCTTCCCCAGTGGGCAGGCTCCCCACCCCAGGCTGCTCTTCCCCTCTAGAATGTCTTCGTTTCCCGGCAACAGGAATCTTATCTTTTCTTTTTTGTTCCTTTTGTTCATGTTCATGCCAACAGTCAGACAAAGACAAGAAGATAAACAATAAAGGACATATTTTCTCCCCCCCCCCCTTTCCTAACTTAAGTCTAATTCCAAAAGAGTGAGGACAAGATCAGAGCCTTCCAGAAATACTGGCTCCCTGGGATTTATGAGGGAACCGCGGAGGGGCCTACGGGGTGCTGTGCTCGCAGCCAAGCTGCTGTCAGCGGCCAGCTGCGTGGGAAAACACGAGCGCCCGCCGCGGGCGTGTTCCTTGAAGCACTTTCGATCCCAGACGGGATGGAAACAAACACGGGGAGAAGACACGCCTTCCGGTCCTCGCCAGCGGGGGCTGCATTCCCGGCCTCTGTGTTACCAAGATACAGTTTCATCCCTGAAATGCAAGCGTTCCTTAGAGAAACAGGAACTTTATTCCATGGTCCATAGGCAGTTTTTCACTTAAAAAATACATATATTATTGATTTAAGAGAGGGGGAGAGAGACTGAAACATCAATGATGAGAGAGAATCATGGATCGGCTGCCTCCTGCACGCCCCACACTGGGGTCGAGCCTGCAACCCAGGCATGTGCCCTGACCGGGAATCGAACCTCGACCTCCTGGTTCATAGGCCCACGCTCAACCACTGAGCCACGCCTGCTGGGCTTTTACATTTTTTATGTTTTTATTTATTTTAGAGAGAGAGCAAGGGAGAGGGAGAGAGAGAAACATTGATTGGCTGCCTCATGTACGCCCCCGGGCATGTGCCCTGACCAGGAATCAAACCGTGACCTCCTGGCTCCTGAGCCTCACTGGCCGGCCGGCTGTCCGTACACATTTTATCACAGGATGGGTCCTCCCTCGGGAAGCCAGGGCTCAGGCCGAGCTTCCTGCCCGCGAGGGCCCGCTGAGTACTGGCGCATGGCAGTGTTTCTCCACTTGCTCCGAGTGTGGAAGGAGTCAGCCTGACCCTGCGGTGGAATTCCTCCCGGCTGCGGGAACGTGGCCAGCCGCTCCATTCCCGGCTGGACTTCATTATCCGAAATATGGAGAGGGTGAGGCTGTGTCTTCGCCTTTCCTGCCCCTGGAGACTCTAAGTCCTTAAGGGTGGGAGACAGGATCTCACTCATCTCTGGGCCCATCCACAGATGCTGTGAAAATCAGAGGGGAAAAAATGGAACAAAAACATTCTCCTTTTAACTCCACGAAAGACTACTACACCCTCAGCCGTGGGGAACAGGGCGAGAGGCTGGCTCAGAGGTAGCGGGGAGAGAACACGTTACTCCGACACGCACTCTGAAACCCCAAAGCCCGAGTTCCAACCCCAGCATCATCACCCACCTGCTGTGTGACCGTCAGCAGGTGAACTGACCTCTCTGTGCCGTGGTGTTCTCATCTGTCAGTGGAAGTAAGGTTAGTGATGATCTCATCTATGAGTTGACTCATGAAAGGGCTTAGGGCAGTCCTAATACAGACTCCATAAACACTGACAGATGTCCGTTACTCTTATTCATGAAGGGGCTCAGGGCGGGAGAGGGCTCCTCCCGCACCCCATTCCCTCCGGGCAATGGCCACTTCCAGAGAAGGTGGCTGCTTCGGTGGCCAAAGCACCGAATCCCAAGACCCATGCTGGGTCCCCACCCACCCAGGCGGGGGGTCCAGGAGGTGGCATGCTAACGGACCAGTGGCTCATTGGAAGACGGCTCGTTGGGAACACGGGAGTGGTGCCAGGACCTACCTTCACCTCCCTGTGCTCATGGTGCAACCTTAGGCTCAGACAAAACATCCACCGAGCGAGGCAAACGCCGTTCTCTCAGCAGGGAGGGTGTTGTTGGACGGAACTCGAGGTCCCAGGGCTAACTCAGGACACGGGAACGCGGGGCATTTACGGAGCAGCCTGCAGCCTCTCTCTCGAGCAAATCTGACTCACTGAGCTCCCCTGAGCACCGGGCCTCGGCAGCGACTTCCATATTTGATCCTCTCGGCAGCAACAGCCTAGGTTGAACGTTCCAGTCAGTCCCGCATCAGTTAGTTACAGAGCACACCGGCCCGGATGGAGCCTGGTGCTTCAGCTGGAAAGTTCTGGAAGCAGTCGGCTGGGTGTGAGCAGTGCCGGGGGCGCCGACCTGCCCTCTATAAGCCTTGGCTTTCTCCTCCGTAAAGTGGAGATGAGACTGTGCCCGGATGCCAGCGAATGCGGCCCTCACAGGACCATGCCCGGATGGCCAGGCCCTGGGGATGACAGGTGACAGAGGCCCAGCGCCCAGCCCCAGAGGGTGGTCTGGGCAAAGGGGACAGAGGGAGCCTGCCTCCTCCCACAGGGCACACCGAGCCCGCAAGGCCCAGGACCCGCCCAGGGACCCCCAGGACACCAAGCAGAGGTCCTAGGGCTGCCCCCCAGTCAGGGCCCCTCCTCACACATATCCTCCACCCGCTCCGCCCCTCCCCCACTCCAGATCTCTCCGCATTTGGGGGAGACCCTGCCTGGCTGAAGGTTTGCTTCCAGCACCATCTCTGAGTCTGGGAAGCCCTCAGGGCATGGCCAAGGACAGGGGCCGCCCGGGCTGGGGGGAGTCTGCCTTTAGCTGGAGGCTTCTTGTCTCGCACACCCCAGGGAGTGGGAGCCAACGGCCCGGTGCTGTGGCGGGGGCAGCAGGGGCTGGGGAGGCAGCGTGGGAGGAAGCTGGTGGGAGGAAGCTGGTGGGAGCCAGGGGGCCGGGCCCGGGTGGAAGGGGACTCCAGAGACGAGCAAGGGACAGTTTCTAGCCAGGGCCACAGCCAGGGCCATGCCAACCCCTCCATGCCCATTGCAGGATGACCTGCAGCGTCTGAGCTACTCGGGGATGCTCGGCGTGTGAGTTTGGGGAGGGAACTGAGATAGGAGGGGGCAGGCGCTGCTGGGGGGCTCCTGCCAGCCCAGCACACCAGCGCTCCCTCACACCCGCCTTCCTTCGGTCCCAGCCATCCCAAACCTGGCCTTAGGACTGGCCTCTGCCTGCCCCTTCGGCACTGCCTCGTCCAGCGGGACTCTAGTGGGGGGGATCTGTAAACAGGAGCCGAGACCCAGACCCGCCCTCAGGCCCAGCAGCCTGCCGCCTTGGGTGGGGGTGACCCATGGCTCCTGTTCCTCCGTGGCCCCACCTGTAGAATGGGAACAGCACTAGCATCCCCCTGAGACCTTCTTCTGTGGCTGAGGCCACGTGGACAGCTGGGGTCTGCTGGCCAAAGGAGGTCTGAGGGCTTGCTCCCAGGGAATCCCTGCGCCCTGACCACGCCCACGCGCGGAGGGAGGTGGTTTTATGGCGGAGGGTGCACTCCCGGGGGGCTGGGAGCAGGCACGTGTCGGGGAGTGACGGTGAATGAAGGACGATGGGGAGCTGGGAGCTGAACGGGCTGTGCAGAGGCTGAGTCTGGGCCCTCACCCGAGGCCCGGGTTCCAATCCAGCCACTGCGGCTGCGAAGGCGCTGAGCTCTCTGTGCCTCAAGCTCCTCCTCTGGCAGCCAGAGCTGGGCCTTGAAGAGTTTGAAGCAGGTGGTGACATGCTCTGTCCAGGTGGCTGATTGTGTCCTGCCAGTGGGGCTGGCGGGGAGAATGCGTGCCAACCCCGGCACGGCGCCTGGGCCTTGGCGAGCAGGTCCTGATGGGCAGTCCCCCGGGTGAGCGAGTTTTGTCTCCCCACGTTGTGTGGCCCCAGCCTGGGGAGAGAGGGGCGATGCTCCGGAAATGCTGGGAGCCCAGCGCCCCTGGAGGCGCCTGCCCCAGGCTGAGCCCCGTGGGAGGAAAAGCAGAAGAGAAACAGCCTGGGAAGCAAGCACACAAACAAAGGACAAACAAGGGATGTGCTTGTTATGGGGAGAGAAAGGGCCCATTGAGCTCCCGGCCCTGGGCGCCGGCGCATCCTCCAGGCCCGGAGCTCCGGCAGCTCTCACATCTGTCCCGGGCATGGCTCCCCCGCCACCTGTGACCCTGCTGCCGCGAGGGCTGGGGGCCGAGTCCTGACCCATCCCCGAGTTAGGCCCAGTGAAAGCAGCTGCACGTTCCCCAAAAGCTCACATGCTCAGGGCGGGCTCTGCCTGGGTGGCGGCTCCTTCTCACTTCCTCTTCCTCCTGCTCTTCTCTGGTCTCCCCCCTTCTCTTCCTTCCCCTTGGAAGTCCCAGACGCAAGCCATGGACCCCAGGGCTAACACAGGGAGAATTATTCCCACCCTCTGGGGGGGCAGAGGGGAGGGAAAGGACTATTTATTGAGCACCTGCTTCCTGCCGGGCCCTTTCCATCTGGCAGAGGAGGAATCAAAGCTCAGTGTAGTGAAGTGGCTGACCTGCCTGAGACTTCATTTTCCTTCCAGCACAAAGTCCACCCCACAGGACGGTGTGATGGTGGAACTAGGGCAGAAAAGAGGAAAGGCTACCAAGAATCAGGAAGCATCCAGCACACAGAAGGTGTTCAGTAAACATATGCTTCGTCCCATGTCCGAATCCTGTGGTATGTGCTGAAGAGTTGCTTAAGGGAAGGAAAGAAAGAACAGCCGCTCTAACTAGTTCATTTATTTCATTCAACAAAAATTGAGCACCTACTATGCGCCAGAAACTGTAGGGACCGGAATAGAGCAGCGACAGAGACAGGAAATGCCTCTGCCCTCCTGCAGTTTGCATGCTAGTGTAACGTTAGGGAGAGGTAGTCCTTTCATGGGCTTACCCAACACAAAGGTGTTGAATGCCTACTATGCGCCAGGTTCTGTTCTCTGCCCTGTGTGCTTCTACCAAATTCTGTCAGGCTAGGAAGCCGCAGTGCCCTGTGCCACCTGCGCCTTCAAGGGGACTTGAGAAAAGGTGAAAAAATGTCCTAATTAATACACAAACCAACAATAACAACAGAGAACGGGCTGCTCAGAAGCTACTAACGGGACCCTCCAACCCTAAAAGGAAGTCCTTCCTAATGAAAAGAATATTTACTAAAGGCTCCTCCCATTCCAAAGCATTACACATTCCCGACATTCCTCAGGCTCCCATGGGATGGTGCTATGGGCTGAACCGTGTCCCCTTCCCGATTCAAGTGTTGACATCCTAACCACCAAGACCTCAGCGTGTGACTGTATGGGGGAGAGGGTCTTTAAGAGAGGTGATGACGTTAAAACGAGGTCACCGGTGGGCCCTGCTCTGACCTGACTGGTGTTCTTACAAGAGGAGGAGGTGAGCACCCAAACAGGCACAGAGGAGAGCCATGGAGCAGGGGGAGACGCCACCTACCAGCCAGAGCGGCCTCAGAGGAAACCAACCCTGCCGACACCTGGAGCTTGGACTTCCAGCTGCCAGGATGGTGAGAAGGTAAATTTCGGTTGTTTCACTCTCCCAGTCACTAGAACTTTGTTGGGGCAGCCTTAGCGGACTAATACAGGGAGACACCATTTCCCAATAGACAAACGGATTCTCAGAGAGGTCGTGTAACATGTCCACGGTCACCCCGCTGGAAGCTAAGAAAATGGGGTGGGGAACTCAGATCTGTCTGATCCCGAGCCTGTGAGCTTAGCCACGGAGTACTGGGCAGGTTTCTCTTCTCTGACACGTTCCGGGCCTGTTTCAGAAATGCGTTTTTTTTTTCTTACTAGATCTCCTTGTTTTTAATTTTTATTGTTAATCCTCACCTGAGGATATTTTTTCCCATTGGTTTTTTTTTAGAAAGAATAGAAGGAGGAGGGAGAGGGGTGGGAAGAGAGAGAGAGGGAGACATCACGTGAGAGAGATACATTGATTGGTTGCCTCCTGCACGTGACCTGACCAGGGCCAGGGATGAACCTGAAACCCAGGTACGTGCCCTTGACCGGGAATTGAACCTGAGACCCTTCTGTGCTTGGGCCGGTGCTCTAACCACTGAGCACAGGTCAGAGCTGCTACATCTCTGCAGGGTAAGCATGTCAGGGCAGGGGGGTGGCACTGAGCCCGGCTGCACACGGCAGACCCTGGCCCCGGGAAGACCCTGCAGGCCCCTGGGCAGTGGGCTGTCTGCTCGGTAGCGGGGCCGAGCAGGAGGAATTCTCCATGCCTTCTCTTCTGTTTTCTAAAGAGTCCTGATCTTCAGAGGCAGCGACCTGTGGAGAAAGAAAGACAAATGCGAAGTATTCCGAAGACTGTGAGTAATCTGAAAAGACAACGCTAGATCAGGGAGATACAGCTTTTTCTTAAAGAGACAGACGATAAGTATCTTAAGCCCTGGCCGGTGGGCTCAGTGGGTAGAGCACTGGCACAAAGGGTCTTAGGTTCGAATCCTGGTCAAGGGCAGTTACCTGGGTTTTGAGGTTCGATCTCCAGCCCCAGTTGCGGCTAATGCAAGGCTATCAATCATGTGTCTCTCTCACATTGATGTTTCTCTCTCTTTCTCTCTCTCTCTATCTCTATCTCTCCACTCCCTTCTACTCTCTCTAAAAATCAATGGAAAAAATATCCTTAGGGGTAAGGATTTTTAAAGAAAATCAATCTATCTATCTATCTATCTATCTATCTATCTATCTACCTACCTACCTATCTATCATCTGTCTATATATCTTAGGTGTTGTATCATCTATCTATCTATCTATCTATCTATCTGTCTGTCTATCTATATCTTAGGTGTGGCAGGCCAGACAGTCTCCATGGCAACTATTCAACTGTGCCATTGCCACTGGAAGTTGCCATAGATAACATGTAAATGAGTGAGCATGGCTGTGCTCCAGTAAAACTTTATTGATAGATACAAATGTGCATTTGACATCATTTTTCCTGTCATGGAACTATTGTTTTTTTTTTATTGTTTTCTACCACTTGAGAATGCAGAGCCCATCCCTAGCTCGTAGGCCTGTGGGCGGGATTGGGGGCAGCTGTCAGATGCTGGGGAGGTACCTGTAGTGAGCATTTCTGGGCCCTGAGAGCCTGGAGGGCTCGTGGACAAGGCCATCCGACCTTGGCCTACGGATGGGGACACCGAGGCTCACAAATCGGGGTGACGTCAGGAGCTCATGGGGACCCGGCTCCACCTCAGGTCTCCTGGTCTAAGTGCCTTCTCGACCCTGAGGGCGCGGGCCCCACCACAGGGGTGATGGTGTCTCTTGGCAGAGTGAGCACCAGACTCAGGGGTGCGTGTCTCAGCTCCTGATGGAGGCCCCGGCGCCGCCACCTCCTCAGGCTCCAGTGCGTGAGTGAGGGGCGCAGTGCGTGCTGCGTGCGGGTTTGCGGTGGGAACAGCACGCGTCCTCCCCACGAACTATCGGCCCCAGCAAATGCTCGACGAGCAGCGCGGCGTTACGTCTGTGAACCCTCGGGACCACCCACGAGGTGAGTGCTGTTCCACGTCCGCTTTCAGGTGAGGCCGTCGACACTCAGAGTGGTGATGTCACTTCACCCCAGACACACAGCTCACCAGTGGCCACCCCCGTCTCAAACCCAGGCCCGACCGGCTTCATAGCTGGGTGGACACTCCGTGGTGACCGCCCCCACCTCACCCTGCTGCCCCCCCGCCAGGCCAGGTGTTGGGCTTGGAGAGCCGGTCACCCTGCCCACGGGGCGGATGTAGCGAGTGCATTTCTGTTGCATTCACGGGGACGCTTCTCAGAGATGGATAAATGGCGGTCCGTCCAGGCAATGGGGTATTCGTGCTGAAACGAAATGAGTTACCAAGCCCTGGAGAGACCGGCGGGCCCTTAAATGCATATGATTCCTACGTGGAAGGAATCACTCGGGAAATGCTCACAGACTGTCCCATTCCAACTTGAGGACATTCTGGAAAAGGCAAAACTAGGAAGACAGTAAAGAGGTCAGTGGCTGCCAGGGGCTGAGGGGGAGGGAGGGATGAGGAGGCAGCGCAGGGGGTGTTTAGGGCAGTGGAACTGCTCTGCCTGAGACTGTGACGGTGGCTGCATGTCATTATCCACTTGTCCAGACCCACAGAAGGAGCAACACCCCGCGTGAGCCCTCCTGTAAACCAGGAGCTCTGGGGGGTCATGGTGTGGATGTAGGTTCATGGACTGTGACACGTGTCCCCCTCGGGTGGGGGTGTTAATAGTGGGGCGGGCTGTGCATATGGGGGCAGGGGTGCATAGGAAAGCTTTGCTGCGAACTTAAAACTACTCTAAAAAATAAAGTCCATTAAAAAAATTTTTTTAAATCACCCAACATCCGGGAATTTCCCTTGTATTTCCTACTGTGTTCCTAGCACGTAGTATATTCCCTGGCACATAGTAGATGCCGAATAAATGTTAGTTGGGTGAATGAATGAATGAATGAATGAACCCACACTAACAGTGTTAACATTTTGGTGCACAAAATCCCAGACATGTTTCCATGCACGTATAGCCCACATTCATGTTTTCCACTTACAGGAGATTTTACCAGACGCGTGATTGCATGGTCGGTTTCATGTCTTCACGTGCTGTGAGCACCGCTCCGGGGCAATAACTATAAAGTTCCTCAGCCTGGTTGTCACGGCCGTGCAGGGCTCTGCCGCTGGACGGACTGACCGTCGGCGTTTCAGCGCGGCTCTGGTTTTGACATCTGGGCTGATCTCATGCTGTGGCTTCCGTCCCACACACAGCGGCAGGCGCCCGGGCAGCGTGTCTCTCCCCACGCGGCTGACTGTCAGGACCGATTTCAAACGGGTCTGAACAGAACAGAGCGGGGAGCGGCGACGATGACGTCTGAGTTTCTGGTGACAGAAAGACAGGCCTTTCTTGCCTCCGGGGGTGTCTCACTGACCTGGTTCTCTGTGCTCCGCCTCTACTTACTGAGGAACTGATTGCAGCATGCGACCAATAAAAGACACCGAGGTAGTTCATATTCTTTCCTGACGCCAGCTCTATGAAACCTGGAGTGCATTTCATATTGCCAGTCTATCTCAACCCAAACACTAAATTTTCGTCTGAAACACTTGATCTGTATGTAGATATCATACATTTTGCAGTTGAAAAAGTAGATTCACATATCCAACTTGTTCAAACACTCCTGAAAGTTTTCTGATGTATCAGTTTTTAAATTGTTATTTTAACTAATTACAATGAAACCAAATTTATAACTCAGTCCCTCAGTCGCACTGGTCATCCATCCAGTGCTCAAAAGCCACAGGATGTGGCCAGTGGCTGCCATACTGGCAATAGGGTTCCAGCACTTCATTCATTCATTCATTCATTCACCACACATTCTTTGGGAGATCCCTGTCCCAGCAAGCCACAGTGCCCGCTCTGAGGAGGAGCAGAGAAGCAGCCAGGCTTCTGTTGTAAAACAACATCATAGTGACCCTTTTCTCCCCACCAGATACGTCTCTTCCCTGTGCCTCAGTCTTCCTTTCTGTAAAATGGGTAGAGAGACTAGAGTCTGTCCAGGATCCCCAGAGGGCCCACCCAGCTCCCCTCAGTGTGACTACTGCAGGGAAGGCACACTGGGGTCAGGCTGACCTGGGTCTGAATCTCAGCTCCTTGCACAAGTTCTGGCCCCCTCTGTGCCTCAGTTTCCCCACCCACGCCTGGGGCTAGCTTTTGTCGGGCCTCGAGCTCTGCAAACCACCGGCCCTGCATTAATGCCCTGGGAGTGAGGATGGATGACCAGAGGACAGGAGGGACTGTGGGGTCCCCCGCTGAGCCAGTTGGAGGGGAAGGAGGGAGCTGCAGGGGTGGGCAAAGTCCAGGAAGCTAAGCAGGTGCAGGAGGCGGGGAGGGCACGTGTTCGGGCTGGGGAGGGGTCACCCCGCCTCACCCCCGCCCTCTTCACTTCCCGCTCCCCACCTGCCCCACTACCTGGCAGGAGGCCTCGCTCACATGCTGCTGACTCCACCCTGACTCACCCCTCGGCCTTGAGGGATTCCTGGGAGGGGTGTGAGGCTCCGCACGTCCCCACGGGTGGGCGGGAGGCGGGGAAGGAGGGTGGCTTTCAGCACCAGGTCCCCTTCCTAGCCCGGGCAGCCCCAAAGGGGAAAAGACACCAGCTAGGGGCCCTCTCGGGGTTCAGGCACCAGGCCCGGGCCCAGCCCTCCTGGAGCTCACGGTCCCTCGTGGGAGACAGATGTGATTTGATCCCCAGGCCCAGGCGTGCGGGTGCCAGGCTGCTGTTGCTGCTGTTTAATAGAGGGGTGACCGAGACGGAGACACAAGCACAGAATGTACCTATCGTACATGGACGTGCGATGGTTTTGCACCAGGAAACCACCATCCGGCTCAAGACAGAATGTCCCCACTCCCCAGGGACACCCAGGGCCCTTCCCGGTCAGCATCCAGCCCTTCCCCAAGAGGCACCCCATTCTGACCTCCCCCCACGATCTGCCTTCTCCTGAGCTTCACAGAAGAGGGATCACACGAGAGAGAGAGCAGGTGTCCTGGCTCCTTTCATTCATCCCCGAGCCCGGCCATGCTGCCCCCAACTCCTTCCCTCCCTCGTCCTTCCTCTTTCTCTCCCCTCCCCTTCCTTTTTCTTTCTTTGCTAAAATATATTTTTATTGATTTCAGAGAGGAAGGGAGAGGGAGATAGAAACATCAGTGATGAGGGAATCACTGATCGGCTGCCTCCTGCACGCCCCACACCGGGGATCCAGCCTGCAGCCCGGGCACGTGCCCTGACTGGGAATCGAACTTTGACCTCCTGGTTCACAGGTTGATGCTCAACCACTGAGCCACACCGGCCGGGCTCCCTTTTCTTTCTCCTTCTCCCTCTCCCTGACCCTCCCCATAGCTCCTGCCCGCTCCTGCCCTCTCCCCCCTGCCTGTGCTCACACCCTGTGATTTTAAAACTGCCAGGGCCCTCCACCTGGTCGTTACCGGGGAAAGTACTGTTTGCAAACGCCAACTGGTTTTGAAAACATTTCCCAGTGTGGACAGTCAGGTGGGGAGCTGGGCAGGAGCCCCGAGGACTATAATCCAGGGCCTTGGAGATCAGACCCTCTGCTTAGGTCAGGGCCCTGGGCGTCTCCAGTCCCTGGGACAGACGCAAACAGGTGATTACAGTGGTGAGATAAGGGTTGTAATGGAGACTGTGCTAAGGAGAAGCCGAAAACATTGCTCAGAGCCGTGGGAAGCTTCCAGGAGGGGTCCTGTGAGCTGGGGCTGGAGGAGCTGGGGGGATGGGGGAGTGGGGGAGTGGGAGGTTGGGGGTGGGAGGGGATCCAGGCCCAGGAGAGGCGGGGGCGGGGGAGGGAGGGCAGAAGCACCCAGTGCGCTGACTTGACCTAGAAACAGCCTGAACTCCAGGTTTGCGGAGTCAGGAGGCCTGGGCTCTGTCTTCGCTGCCCTGGGCGTCCTGGTACCTGCCTGAGTGTCTGGGAAACGGGGAATGTTACCCATGTTCCACTGCCGGAGTCAGGGCCTGCTGACGGAGCCCTGCTGCTCTCAGGGACTCCCAGTCTCCCCCCAACACGCCCCCCAGCACTCCCCCTCCCCGGGAGGAAGCCCCTGGCGCCAGGGTCTCCATAGCCAGGGCAGGCCATCAGGCACACGCTAGTGTCCTGAGGACCCAGAGCCCTCAGACCCCTTCATGCCTTCAGGCCCGGTGACAGCCACCGTATACGGAGCACCTAAGTACCCTGGGTGCCCCTCTGCCTCATCTCTGACCCTCACAGCGACTCTGCAAATCGAGGTTCGCATCCCCACTTTACAGACCAGCAAACTGAGGCAGGGACTGAGCTATGTGCCTGGGGGTGCACAGCTAGTAAGGCGCCCAGCTAGGGTTCGAACCCAGACCTCTGCTTGCACCGGGCGCTGGGGAAATAGCTGAGGACTGAGCGGCCATGTGTAAATGGAGAGGCGCACGCGGAATGTGAGCCTGAGGCCCTGTGGGTGCGGGGGCAGGAGACCAGGCGGCCCCGATTGGCAAGCTTTCCACTGCTGATCCTTGATTCCCTTCAGTCACGGGGAGCTCAGTCAGGAGGCCCGAGGTCTGGGCCTGGCGGAGGGATGAGGGGCTGGAGGAAGTCCCTCTCCGGCCTCACCTTCTCTCTGGGCCACTGTGGTGCAGGCCCTGCCCTGCGACGGGGACGCGTGAGCAAACATTTCAGTGTCAACAGGCTCCTACGGCCAAGATCAGCAAGCAGGAGTCTGTGCTGCCCGGGAAAGTGGGTCAGGGAGGAAGGAGCGAATTCCTGCTGTTCTGTTTTGAATCAGGGCGGAGAAGGGAGGGAGGGGCACCGTGCGGAGAGGTGGGTGCAGGGTGCTGTGTGGAAGGGCAGCGGCCAAAGGCAGCTCTCCCGGATGCCTGGGCGGCCAGGGAGTGGGGGGAAGGCTAGGGGCTGGGGCTCAGGGAAAGAGGACCCGGTCTCCGCCGGCTGTGGAAACTTCCAGAAGCTCCCTGCCCCCACCACTGCAGGACGGATGGAAGTCCCATCCCTCTCCCCACTCTGCCCCTTCCTCCTCACTCCGCTCTCTCTGGCGGAAGGACAATGCCGCGACCCCAGCCCTCCCCCGCAGCTCCGTGTCCGTGTCCTTCCGCCAGCTGTCCGGGCTGCCTGGGCCAGGCCCCCCTCTGCCCCTGGAGAGTCCTCCTCGTCCTGCCGCCTCCTCCAGGAAGGGGCCAGGGCTTCCTCTGACCTTCCCCTGTGCCACCTTCCAGGGCAGTGAGGTGTGTGTGATGCCTCCCTCCCTGACTGGGCCCCTCTGCCTGGAGGCGGGTCCAGGTGCCCTGGTCCTCCCTGAAGGTCCAGTCCCCGAGGCCAGGGCTCAGGACACCACGGCCGCCACACGGGACCCTGGACACAGAGCGGCCGGTTCCAGGACGCCCCAGGCGGGGACTGTGCCTCCCCATGAGGACAGAGGCTCACGTGTCCCAGAACCACAGACTCCCCTGGGCCTGCCATCCATGGCCCTACAGCACGGGGGAGGGGGTGGGGGGTCACCCAGAGTCAGGCAGGGGTGCCCCGGCTTCGTGGGCTCCGGGCTGGGCTGGCTGCTTCTCTCAGGCCCGGGTGAGCCCGCGGCTGTGACGGGAGACAGGGAACCAGGCTCCCGCCGAGGACGTGCCAGCCGACTCAGCAGGAGTGGCAGCATCGTGTGCGGTCCCCTCGGATGCAACCCTCCCCCTGCCCAGGGCCACAGGGGCCGAAGGGGTCCTTGGGGACGCCCCCTGAGCACGTGACATTGGAGGCGTCGCCCCTTTCACGTGGTTAAATGATACAATTCAGTGGAAATCTTGGAAAATCAGAGTTGCCCTCAAGCAGCCTTGAGGTTGCCCCCGAGTGGAAGTCTGGGTCGGGACCCACAGCCCCACGCGGGGCCGCTCCAGGCCGGCGCCCCTCCCTGGGGTCCCACAGCCGCCTGCTGCACCGGCCTCTCGGCGTTGCACATCCTGTGGGTCTGGTTTTGCTTTTAATGATTAAGGAGATTGAATCAGTAATCAAAAATTTTCAACAAAGAAAAACACAACACTACATGATTTTACTGGTAAATTCTAAAAAAACATTTAAGAAAAATTAGCACAAATCCTCAAACTTTTCCAAAAGATTTAAAAGGAGGGAACATTTTCAAACATTTTACAAGGCCAGCATTACTGATACCAAAGCCAGTCAAGGACACTACAAGACAAGAAAGCTAAAGGCCAATATCCCTGATAAACATAATGCAAAAATCTTCAACAAAATACCAGCAAACCAAGTCAATGGCATATTGAAAAGATCATACACCATGAACAAGTGGGATTTATCCTTGGGATGGAAGGATCATTAAATGTATGCATCAATAAATGTGATAGGCCACATTAACAGATTAAAGGATAAAATCATATAATTATCTCAATAAATGCAGGAAAAGCATTTGAAAAACTTCAACATCCTTTCATGATAAAAACTCTCACAAGGAACATATCTAAACATATTAAAGGCTATATATGACAAGCCAACAGCTAACATCACACTCAAAAGTGAAAAGCTGAAAGCTTCTCTTCTAAAATCAGAAACAAGATAAAGATGTCCACTCTTGCTACTTCTATTTAGCATAGTACTAGTCAGAGCAGTTAGGTAAGAAGAAGAAATAAAAGACATTCAAATCAGAAAGGAACAAGTAAAGTTGTCTCTGTTTGCTGATGCCATGATTTTGTATGTGGGAAACTCTCACTTCACCAAAAACCTATTAAAACTAGTAAACAAATTCAGTAAAGTTGCAGGATGCAACAAAGTTGCAGGACTGTTTTTGTACAGCA
>NW_005872397.1:68723-70144 GCF_000147115.1 Myotis lucifugus
CACGGAGGCTGCTCCAGGTGCTGCAATCCCAGGTGGATCAGGCACCTGCAAAAAGCACGAGGCAGAGAGCGTGGGGCGACCCAGGAGGGGCAATCCCGCTTCTGAGGAAAAGGCCCAGGCGTCCAGGCGGCGGCGGCACAAGGTTGGTCCTGAAGGATGAGCGGGGCTGGAGGGGGGGAGGGGGGAGGGGGGGCTGGGCCCTGGGGTTTTGGAGCTGACAGTGCCTTGGCAGTGGGGTGGCTCCAAGGATGGTCTCGGGGAGGTTGGCAAGGTCGGACGTGGCCACCTTGAGGGCTTTGGCAAGGCTGGGAGCCAACGTATGTGTTCCTTTCTGGATTCTTCCACACACCCCTCCTTCCTCCTGGCCCCACCTCCCCACCTTCTACCCTACACTGAGCTGCCCCTGTATTGGTAGAGGAACCAACGGTCGTGGTGCCCCTCTTAGCTGGGTCCATGGATGGGTCTTGAATATGCAGACGGAACTCTGAAACATAAGGATTAGATCAGAAAAGGGAGTCGTGCCCTAATCAGTGTGGCTCTGTGGATAGAGCATCGACCAGCCGACTGAAGGGGCCCGGGTTCGATTCCGGTCAAGGACGCGTACCTCGGTTGCAGGCTCGATTCCCGGCCCTGGGAGGCAATCAATTGATGTGTCTCTCTGACATCAATGTTTCTCTCTCTGTCTCTCTCCCTCCCTTCCACTCTAACACTCAATGGAAAAAATATCCTCAGGTGAGGATTAACAAAACAACAACAACAACAAAATGACAAATCAGAATAAAGCCAGCTGGCCTTCTTATAAGCCCTCAGTTCATTTAGGAAAAAAAAGAAAAGGGAGCTGCTTGAAGTCACACAGATGGTCGGGGGCAGAGGGGTCCAGCTCCCTCCTCTCTGGTTCCCAAATCCAACTTCTGTCCCTTACACAGGCCAAGAGCCTTTGTGTGACCACAGAGTCTCAGGGAGGAAGAGAGGCTCCTTAAGAACCGCCCAGCCGATAGTCAGCTGCCTGTTAACAAACATCGATGACTCTTGTCTGGATGCGCCTCCGAGGGTTTAGGTGTCTCAACTTCACTCTCACCGATGCCACCTGCACAGGAGGCACTATTGCTATAATCCGCCTCCATTTCACACCAGGAAACTGACACGGAGTGTAAGGGGCAGGTCCAAGGACACATGATTGACGGGCCATGAAGGCAGCCTGGATCCAGCCTAGGGCTCTCAGTAGCACAATGTCTGAGGCTGGTCAGGCTGGGCCCTGCCCACGTGGGAGCTGAAATCCAGCTTGGATTCTGCTCGCAGGGGCTGTGCCAGCGGCTGCTCGGAGGAAGGGGCACTGGGTGTAAAATTCCCGCCCCGGGACCGCCATGCCAGGCTTGTCCGCCGGGGAACAGCTGCTGACCACCACATCGAGGCTGTTGTTA
>NW_005872398.1:0-10786 GCF_000147115.1 Myotis lucifugus
CAGCTGTCTTCCAGAACCACGTGAAAGCTGGCCGAGTGGAAGTTCTACAACTAGAAGGAAAGAAAGAAGCGCATTGAGACCGGATAGGAGGTGCAGAGGCGCCAAGAACAGAGGTACAAAAGGCGCGTGCGAAGCGGCTGCACCTGGATCCTCAGTTTTTTTCAATTGGAACGAGATACAAGCTCTCGAATGCACTGAGCTTTTTTAAGGGCGAGATTCTGGGGTCCCAGACTCCTACGGGGAGAAACTGGACTGTCTTGCAGCAGGTAGGAAAGCAAGGGTGGCTTTCTCGCAGAGCTGCTTGCAGGGATCATTGTTGCTGTGGGGGCGTGGGACTCAGGATGCAGAGGGACTCAGAAGGAAGCAGAGACACAGAGTTGCAGAGATGCTGACTACAGCCATTGCTGTTTGCTCCGCCCTGGTGATTCTCTGAGACCCCACCCCACTCAATTTACATCCCCACCCAAACTGTGAGCAGCGGCGCAAAGGAATTACCTGCGCTTTTGCAGCCTAACCTAACAACAGCTGGGTCAGAGTGCTCCAAAACTTCCAAACCCCAAAGAGGAGAAATCTGCTGGTATCACTGTAGCTCCTGCTGGGTGGACTCACACAGTGGTTGACTTGGAGATCCAGGAGCCAGGGTACCCCTGGTCAGATACCAGATTTCAACTCCTCAGATCCATAAGGGAAACACTCAAGAAGCAGACTCAGTGAGCACCAAAGCCCCACTGAAGCAAGTCCTGCCCCATAAGGGTGTCTTCAGCACAGCAGTTCTTCCACTATAGACACAGTGGGTCCTCGCAGTCAGCCAAAAATGCAAAGACAAAGAAACATGTCACAAATGAAAGAAATGGAGGAAAGCAAACTAATGGAGGACATAGAGTTCAAAACCACAGTTATAAGGTTACTCAAGAAACTTCTATGAACCTCCGAGGAACTTAGTGAGACTTTCAAGGATCTTAATGAGAATGCCAAAAAAAATAGAAAAGGACCAGTCAAAAATTAAACATACACTGACTGAAATTAAAAATAACATACAGAGATCCAACAGCAGACTAGAGGATCCCAAGAATCTAGTCAAAGATTTGAAATATGAAAAAGCAAAAAACACCCATCCGGAAAAGCAAAACGAAAAAAGAATCCAAAAATATGAAGATAGTGTAAGGAGCCTCTGGGACAACTTCAAACGTACCAACATCCGAATTATGGGGGTGCCAGAAGAAGAGAGAGAGCAAGATACTGAAAGCCTATTAGAAGAAATCATGACAGAAAACTTCCCCTACCTGATGAAAGAAATAGACTTACAAGTCCAGGAAGTGAAGAGAACCCCAAACAAGAGGAATACAAAGAGGACCACACCAAGACACATCATAATTAAAATGCCAAGAGCTAAAGACAAAGAGAGAATCTTAAAAGCAGCAAGAGAAAAACAGTTAGTTACCTACAAGGAAGTACCCATACGACTGTCAGCTGATTTCTCAACAGAAACTTTGCAGGCCAGAAGGGAGTGGCAAGAAATATTCAAAGTGATGAATAGCAAGAACCTACAACCAAGATTACTTTACCCAGCAAAGCTATCATTCAGAATTGAAGAGCTTCATAGATAAGAAAAAGCTAAAGGAGTTCATCACCTCCAAACCAGGATTATATGAAATGCTGAAGGATATTCTTTAAGAAGACGAAGTAGAAGAAAAAGGTAAAGATAAAATTTATGAACAACAAAGTGACAACAAATAAATACCTATCAACAAGTGAACCTAAAAATTAAGTCAGAATAAACTGGTGAATATAATAGAAGCAGGGGCATAGAAAGGGAGTGGACTGACAATTCTTGGGGGGAAGGGGGTATGGAGGGTGCGGGAAGAGATTGGACAAAAATCTTACACCTATGGATGAGGACAGTGGCAGGGGGTAAGAATTGGGGTGGGGTGGGAACCAGGTGGAGGGGAGCTATGGGGGAAAAAAAGAGGAACATCTGTAATACTCTGAACAATATTTATTAATTAAAAAAAATAAAAATAAATAAATAAATAAATAAAAGACACCACACTCCTGACATTTATAAACTGCTTGCCCTATTCTACTTTTTTCCTGTCACCATCTAACATACTGTGTTATTCCCTTATTTTTTTAATTAAATTTTATTGGGGTAACATTGGGCAACATGAACATATAGGTTACATGTGTGGATTTCTAATTTACAAAATCTGAATATAGCACCATGTGCCCACCACCCAAAGTCAAGTCTTCTCAAGTCACATCATATTAGGAGCCCCTTCTTCCCCACCCCCTTCCTCCCCCTGGCAACCACACACTGCTATTTGTGTTCATAGTTTCAGTTTTGTAGGTTCTTGCTATTCATCACTTTGAATATTTCTTGCCACTCCCTTCTGGCCTGCAAAGTTTCTGTTGAGAAATCAGCTGACAGTCGTATGGGTATTCCCTTGTAGGTAACTGAGTTTCTTTCTCTTGCTGCTTTTAAGATTCTCTCTTTGTCTTTTGCTCTTGGCATTTTAATTATGATGTGTCTTGGTGTGGTCCTCTTTGGATTCCTTTTGTTTGGGGTTCTCTGTGCTTCCTGTACTTGTAAGTCTATTTCTTTCACAAGGTAGGGGAAGTTTTCTGTCATTATTTCTTCATATAGGTTTTAAATATCTTTCTCTCTCTCCTGGCACCCCCATCATTTGGATATTGGTGTGCTTGAAGTTGTCCCAGAAGCTCCTTACACTATCTTCATATTTTTGTATTCTTTTTGCTTTTCCGGTGGGTGTTTTTTGCTTCTTCGTATTTATTGTTGCACTTGTTTATTCTGCTCAAATTATTTATTTTGAAGATACACTGTTTATATTTTCAGAATAAATATTTAAAGCCTCATGCCTATTATTCTGTGTTATCATAAACATGCACCTTATTAAAGAGTTGTTTTTATGAAATTGCTTCGTGTTTAGTAAAAAAAAAAAACAACTAACTTGCATTACAAGTTTTAAGAGCACTAAAATAGCTTTACTTTTTTGAAAACATTAAGGTAAATATTATATTTGAAAGTTTTATTTTGTGTTCATATACATAATAATAGAGACAGTCAGAGTGATTTGCTCTTTTGGACTTGTACACTGCTCGAGTTAGCCAATGTTTTTTCTACTACATCAAAAATAAGTATTTAGACCATTGTTTAAAAAAATCTTTCTTCAAACAAAGCCTAACCTGGAATCCTAATATTAAAACTGATAAAAAATTGCTCTAGTTGAAGTGAACTTGAAGGACTAAAATTCCTGCACAATTAGCCTTTCTTACCTTCCCAGTGTTCAGTTATAAAAATTACTAAAAAGATGTTCAAGTATTTTCTGGCTCTACTCTTCATTATTTAAATTGACTGAAAAGGAAAAAAAACATTTCTGCCCAGCCAGTGTAGCTCAGGGATTGAGCATTGACCTATGAACCAGAAGGTAACAGTTAGATTCCCAGTCAGGGCACATGTCTGGGTTGTGGGCTTGATCCCCAGTGGGGTGTGCAGGAGGCAGCCAGTCAATGATTCCCTCTCATCATTGATGTTTCTATCTTTCTTTCCCTCTTCCTTCCTCTCTGAAATCAATAAAAATATATTTTAAAAATTTAAATAAAAGCATTTATTTGTCTCCTAGACCACTGTGCTAGGGGCTATGACGGAGATCTAAATAATAAAGTATAATGGCTATAAGAATGGTATATAAAATGTACTATGAGAACTTAGCAATTGTCTTCACTGGTAGAACCTATTTTCCCCTGTAAGTAAGTACATCTACTTGTTTCCTACATAAAAATTATTTTATTCAATATGATTTATGAAGAAGGAGAACAGGTTAAGCAAGTTCTAAGTTGTATATTTTTTCTTGTTCTTATAGTTTAAAATCTTTCCACCATCAGCTTATTCATCATAAGTAAAAATGTGTGCACATCATGTCTCTTGATTTGCATTTTATGAAGTTGCACATTGCAGAGACAACAGATAGAATTATAGTGGCCTTTATTTCATATTCTGCATGTATTTTTGGTGCAGTTATCCTCTTTCATCTCTTTAGGGTATAATGGAACAAGCATCCAAACCCAGAGGTGACTGACTTCTCTGTTTCAAGACAATACAGCTGTCTGACAGTGGTTTTAAATTTCTGGAACAAGTACTCATAAAATGGATCTAACAAAGCCCTGAAATTATGGGGCATACATAAAGCAAGGTCTAACTACCATTTTACCACTACCCATATATATTATACTTTTGTTTGCACCTTAAGCTAGTGAACATCACTGAAATCAGTAGGGTTATGGATGCTTCCAATGTAGCAAAACCTGGAAAATGTCAAGCTATCCTGCCCTCCAAACTTCCATGCCTGGACTCTTCCCCAGGATGTCATATACCTTTCAGGTTTCTACTCTTCCCCACCCGCATCTCCTATTCTCCTGTTCATCAACTTCTTTCTTCTATACTTTTTACTTCCTCTTTTTCCTTTTCCTCCTCCTTTTTCTTTTCTATCTTCTCATCATCTCCCTGGAAGACAGAATGTTTACAACCAGTGGCCCAGTGCATAAATTCATGCACATTGAGAGGAAATTAATTAGAAGAAATATTTTAATATTGCTATTCGCCCTTTCTCTATAATAGAAGTGTCAACCAAATTCATGATTGACAATGACAGATCAAAATACATGTGTGTGATTGGCACCAGCAAGAGCTTTACATGTATCACACATGTGCGAGTCATGTTAGCCTTTTCTAGATATAGAATAAACTTGCTTAATTAGACCTGCTTTCTGATTTAGCTAAACTTTTTCCAGCCCAGTGAAGCACTCCAACTTCTCTTTCAGGTAATTGTCAGCAACACAGCAGTAAATATCAACATGAAGCAGATTATTATTATAGATCACACAGGGAGAACAAAGGGTAAAATATTTAACTGTAGCAATGTTTGACTATATTCTGTGCAGTGAGAAAACCTGAAGTCATTTTCAAGGTCCACTAGTTTTTACTTCTTTTCAGTCGGCTCAAGTTTCTAAACTTTCTAAATCTCCATTTTCCAGCTAATAAAAAGAAAATAGAATTCCACTGAGTCTCCTATCTACCTACTCCCGGACTTCTGTGAGACTCAAATGAGATGAGGCACAGAAAAAAAAAAAAACATTTCACAGACATTTGGTTAAAGTGTAAACTTTTGCACCTGGCTATAAAGCAAGTCATGTTTCTGGGCTGAAGAAACTGCAAGGAGGCTAGTCGCTAGGGAGAGGAAGCTGGGTGTTGCTATGTGATGTAATTACCCAGATGAACACTTAGCATATTAGCCTTTTATATATATAGATTTGTAATTGACTTAATTATGCCTTAAATTAGCATGTTATTGCTTAAACAAGGAAACATACACAACCCTAAGATCAATAACTCCACTACCTTCTGCATACATTTTCTAAGTAATTTTAAAAGTGCTTGAAAATTCTTTTGAAAATTATATCCTAACAGAAATCTGTCTTTGGCTCAAATGTCACTTTCTCCATTATAATTATGGCACAACCTTTTTAATAGCTTTATTATATAGAACTAAAATGCTTATCATTAAAAGAGCTTTTGTAGTATTATTTAGAATTTGGTATTTTGTATAGATAAAAATATTTATATGGCATGAAAAAATATTTTAAGAAATATATATTGTATAATTGCCTTCATATATGCAGCAATAGTCATTCCGACTCTATCTTCACTCTGCAATACACAGGAAAGCACTTTCTACTTCCACCTTAGTGCTTTAAAAGGTTTTTCTCTTGAGATTTCAAAAAAAAGTAATGTTATCACAGTAATTGAATACCCTGTGACAACATGTTATCATTTCTTTATTAATTATGATTTTAATGTAGAGAAAATGAAATCTCAGTGTGTTTGAAATCAGTTGCCCTGCAAAGTTAATTGCTCCTCAAGAGATGTCAACCTTGGGATGTGCTGGGAGTGTGAAAAAGAACAACTGCTGACTTTAGTATCTTATTATCCAGCAAGTTAACATTTTTCATGTAATTAGCCCCATGTTCTTTTTAGATTAAAAGATCAACTAATAATACGTTATGCTTTAAAAGAAGAAAATGGAAAGTGCAACATAACCAGAGCACTTTTAAAGGGCATAGACTCGTTACAATAAACACATTTAAACAATAATGCCAGCTTAACCTTTACAAAAGTACATTTACATCTTTCTGTATAATTCAGCATAAGTAGAGCATCAAGCTCAACGTACAGAGGTTTATATTTGTTTAAATAACTTGGGTGGCTTATTAATATGCAAGAATTTTATATTACTTTTCAGAATGTATTTTATGCATAATGTATCCTCTCATAATAAAAATAATTTTAGTAAAAACAACTGCCAGCAATTGGTATCTAGCTTCAGATGAAAGTGTACATGAGGCAACTGATATTCTAGGTGGTGTATAAGACTGTCAAAATATTTCTTCTAGCCCGACTTACCTAATATCTAACCCTATTATCAACTAACTCACCAGAAACCCACATACTTGAACCCTAATGCTATAATCCCTCATAGAAATGATTACATGGATTTTTAATTTAATATCTGTATCGCAGTTTCTTTAGAGTCATTAAAAGATGTTTCTATTTGACATTACTTTCTATAATTTTTGAAAAACAGAATTTATGACAAGTTCATTCTATTATTTGATGCTCTTATAATGTACTCATGTAATAAATATATTTTTAAAGTCACTGGCAGAAGCAAAGAAGTTAGAACATACATGCATACCCCATGGACACAGACAATAGTGTGGTAAAGGCCAGGGGAATGGGAGGAGGACTGAGTGGAGGTGGGCAAAGCGGGGGGGGGGGAGGGGGAGGGAAGAAATGGAGGACACCTGCAATAATGACAACATTAAAAATTTTTAATAAAAAAAGTTCTCTTAGTCTAGTGTTATGCTTCATTTCCCTGGCTAATAAGTAATATGCAACCTGACACATTTCAAATTTTGTAAATGAGTAGAACGTGAATAATAGTAATAAAAATATACATTGAAGACACTAAATATTCTATATTAAATATTAGATGCTAGATCAAATTTGTATGTGGTAAATTTAATTGAGACTTGGATTTGAAGAAACAGATGTGAAGTTTGGGGTAAACGTTAAATTAACAAACAATTCTTAAGTCATTAAATCAATGGCTGAAATAACCAAGTCAAGCTCATCCTTTTCATTCTTCTGAATTATTGCAGTATTTTTAATGAGACTTAAACCTACCAGCTGTGTAGTTAATTCTGTGATAACTGACCTCTATTATATACAGTATCCATCCATTCTACCCTGACAATTCTCCTTTACCCCTTAAAATCATTTCACAAAACAGAACTTCCTGCATATATTTTTTTTGTTCAGAACCTACAGACATACCCAGAGAATGGTGGAACGGAGAGATAGCTACAAAGTTGGTTCAACCCAAAGCAGTGGTGTGCTGGAAATGTTTAACTAAAATGACTTTCTAGAAATATATTTCCTGTTTGTAGTTTTTTTATTATTTCCATGGTTCAAATATTTTCTTCACAGTTAATTCCAAGCCACCAGTATGGCACTAGTCATTGAATAGAGAATTGGAAAGAGATGATTGCAGTTGGCTCTAAAGAGCCAGTATTCTGGTTAGAGCACAACACTGGACCAAAATGATCACTGCTTAATCTAGGTCAGTGATGGCGAACCTATGACACATGTGTCAGAGGTGACATGAGAACTCATTTTTTTGGTTGGTTTTTCTTTGTTAAATGGTATTTAAATATATAAAATAAATATAAAAAATATAAGTCTTTGTTTTACTATGGTTGCAAATATCAAAAAATTTCTATATGTGACATGGCACCAGAGTTAAGTTAGGGTTTTTCAAAATGCTGACATGCTGAGCTCAAAAGGTTCGCCATTACTGATCTAGGTAGTCTTAGAAAGTGGCAGCCAGCGAATAGTAGTCACTTGGCAGCTTGTTAAACTGTTGATCATCTTTGCAATTGTGTTCTTTCCATCTGACTGAGTTAATTTCATTTTATGTTATTTGGAGATGGTCCATAGTATATTTTAATATTGCCACTTCCTGCCATAGAAGGTCATTAAGTGATCTTTTAGCATTCCCTTTTAAAATACTCTCCTGGCCCTAGCTGGTTTGGCTCAGTGGATAGAGCATTGACCTGCAGACTAAAGGGTCCCAGGTTCAAGTCTAGCCAAGTGCACATGCCCTGGTTGTGGGGTGAATCCCCCTGCCCCAGTAGGGGGGGGTGCAGGAGGCAGCCAATCAACGATTCTCTCTCATCTTTGATGTTTCTATCTCTCTCCTTTCCCCTCTGAAATCAATGAAAAAAATATATTTAATAAAGTACTCGCCCAAACCCACTTTGTTTTTCTTTAGAAGCCTGTATAGTACTTTCTATCTGACATCATAAATCATATTGAACTACATAGTTTGGCTTGATTTCAGAAGTTTCTTCAAATAGTGCTGCCTTTCACATCATTCACTAGCACTTTTATCAACTACATAAGCACAAAAGAAGTATTTTCAGTTTATTTAAATGTTCTTATTAATACTTGGCCATATTTTGGTACATCTTATTAATTTGGTCATTATCTTTGGACTCTCCAGTTTTCTTTTCTTCTTTTCATTTTTTTAACCTTTACTTACTTTACATGTACATGTCTCTATCAGTGACTCACTATCTCTCAAAGCACTAATTACAATTTTTCTAATAATAAATATCTCAATTTCACATACTAAGATGATACTACTGACCACTACAATAGCGGTGGTGAAGATGATAGAATTCAAGGTAAGAGAAGCCTGCATTCTCTTACCTTGAATTCTATCAAGAAGCCCGGTAGCAGTAGGGCCTTGGGTAAGTTATTCAAACTCTTTGACCTCCATTTCTCTTATCTGTAAAATGCAAATAATATCTACTTTATGAGGTTGTTGTAAGAATGACAGAGTGCATGTATTGTTCCTGGCATATTGTAAGAGTGGAATAAATGGTAACCAGTAGAAACAGTGGTGGTATTGTAAGGATATAATATATTAGATTTGAGTAGTAGAAATAAATGTATATTACATTACCTTTCAAAATGTGTTACATTCCTCTTTCTTAGTCACTTATATGAACTTTAGGAACTTGTCTGCTAGGATACCAGCAAGAATTCAGGGTATATTTTCTCTGTGACCCCACTATAAAAATGTTTCAAATTAATAAATTTTTAAAGAACTTAAAAATTCTAGGTGAGACGAAAAGAACACTTCCAAATCATTTAATGTGGTACATGTTTGCCCCCAGCAAGTTGGAGTCTCTCAACTCACTGAACTATCCCTCCAGCTCTAATTACACCAAAACATCACTGACTCTAGCACTGTGTTCCCTTAAAATAAGAAAATAGCTGTCAACTATTGTGTGCAGAGTTGTAGTTTGTCCAGTATATATTTCTGTAGTTTGACTTTAGTATGTATGTGTACCATTTTGCAGGTACCACAATGATGCTATACTAAAATTAAGCAGTGGTAACTTTATCACAATTAACACAATTCTTATTAAGTAATCGGCAAATACAATGTAATTTGTGACAGGTGGAGAGTGTAGTCACAGAATAGACACATTTATTCAAAAAGTATCTTTTCTTTTTTAAAATATTTTTCCCATTGAAATTTCAAGTCCAATCAATATTTGGTATATTAAGTTTGTCTGCATTTTTATGAACTTCCCTGAAAGTCTCGATTAATAGACAAAATCTCTTTATAAAACACAGCATTATATGCTGATAAATTCCTCACTGATTTAGATTACAAGGTGGACTTGGGAAAAGTTCACAGAAAATGCAGAGAGATGAGGCATCCTTCAGGCTTGGATGGTTTACAAAGCAATCCACCTCTCTCATTTCTTTTCCTGTGATAAGATTTAGTAACATTTACAGAAGTTTAGCTATTCAGTGGTCCCTATAAGATTTGGGTCTCCACATGCCAACATAGATGAGTTATTCATGTTGCACAATTAAAGGATCATCAGGAACAGCTGTAGTTTGGAACTGGTAGGAAGATTCGACAGGTTTTTATTTCCCAAGCACTGAGCATTATTATTACCATCATTATGGTCTTACACATCTCTCTCTAGAAACCTAACTATATTATGATTGTTCTGGCACCCATAACCACAATAACTTTCCTTTTTGCAAAATGTTTAGCTTAACTCTTTAGCATCTGATGTATCTGGTAAAACTTGACAAGTTCTTATATTAACCATATACCATGTTGACTAATGACACATTTAAAATAATACATTTGTATAATGTGATTATCTTTCAAAATGTTTTTATAATGACATCTGACTTCTTTCATTAGAACTCTGCAAATTTGACTGAATGGATTATATTATTACCATTTTATCATTGAAAGTGTTACAGAAAACTGAACAAATAAAATAGTTCCTGATTTTGAAAACTTTAAAACAAAATTGAGAGGGTAGAATAGAATTCTAAAGGCTAGAATAAAAAAAAATTCAGCCTATTACAGGCAATTCACATTAACTCATAGGATCCAGTATCTCATACAGTTATTCTCAAGTGTACATAACAGGGAAGCAAACAAGTACTAAATAAAATTTTAATTATCCGTGAGCATATAAGAAAACTAAATACTAGTAATGATGTTGTTAAATAGAAGATTGGTTGTGTACATGATGGTGGATCCTTACAAGAAGTCTACACATCCATAGATGTTTGGGAATACTTGATGTGAGTAAATGCTAATAATAA
>NW_005872398.1:10969-18228 GCF_000147115.1 Myotis lucifugus
ACCCCACCCTCTGCCCTTACCGCCCCCACTGTCCTCATCCATAGGTGTACGATTTTTTCCAGTCTCTTCCCGCACTCCCCACACCCCTTTCCCCCCTGAGAATTGTCAGTTTATATTCACTTTTGCTCTTCATCTTGCTTCTCTCTCTCTCTCTCTCTCTCTCTCTCTCTCTCTCTCTCTCTCTCTCTTTCTCTCTCTTCACTTACCATTATTTTGATGAATATGTAAGTTAAGTTAAGCTGTTGCTGTAGAGCAAAAAGCACTTTCTATGTAATCATAGATTTCATATTCAGCACCTGAAAGTTCTACAGAGATTATTTGTTTTCAGCTAACTGAATTTATTATCATCTGTGGAAGGGAATTATTAGAATTAAGGGTATCTCAGGGTAGAATATGGTAACCTAGGTATGGAAGGTAGCTTCAGGTATGTACAAAGAACTGATATTTAAAATCCATTATGAGAAGACACAATGGCATTCTGTCCCTCAAAAACTCAAAGCTTCTCCTGTCACAATGTTTTGCTTCTTCTGCCTGAAATACTAATTTTTAAATTATTAAATCTATTGGGGTGACATTGGTTAATAGGAATATAGAGGTTTCAGGTCTAGATTTCTATGACACAGATCTGTATATTGCATTGTGTGCCCACACCCAAAGTCAAATCTTACCCTGTCACCATATATTAGGCCCCTTTATACCCCTATACCCCCTTCCCTCTGGCAACCTCTTCACTGCTGTTTGTGTCCAGGAGTGTCCTTTGATCTTCTAATGGCTCTCTATCACTTGTTTCACACAGGCCTCTATTCACATTTTACCTCTTAGATATGACTCTTTATTTACTCTATCAAATTCATCACTCCACCTCCTCCAACTTTGTCACATCATCCAATTTTATTATCTTCCTATCAATTATCACTCTAAATTATTGTATTCACCTATTTATTTATTTACTTGTATACTTGCTATCCCCTCTACTTAGATATAAGCTTTATGACAGAATGAACCCTGTCTGTCTTGACTACTAGTTTATTCCTAGCTCCTACTGCAGGACCTGGCTCTTAGTAGGCATTTAATAAATATTTACAAATTGAATGAGTGAATAAAATATTGAACTGCTAAATGGAGAGAGGCAAAGCTAATCAGTAAAGTTTCCAAGAAGAGTGATATTAAATCTGGGTTTTATAAAATGCTTAATTTAACAAGAGAAGACTAGATTGAGAAAGGGAAATACAATTTCAGGTACAGAAAACAGATTGTTTAAATGCATGAAGGCCTACAGTTTTAAAAATGGTTCATGAAATAATAAAAATTACCTGCAGATAGAATTTTCCTTCTTTATTTTATTTTCTATTTCCAGATGCTAAAACACAATTTTTTTATCTTTTTTTAGTTACATATTTTGTAATACTCTGTGCAAATATAGGTTATAATGGCCAGTCTGCAAGCATTTAGTTGATATAACATTACCTTTTTTTGGTTTTAACCTTAGAAAATTTAATGCATTTTACTTTATTGTAAGTTTACTATTAATGCTTTAATTATGCAATTTGCCATTGTCTTCCTCTAAAAATTTTCTCATTTTTCAAAATTTACTCAGTGTGCTGTTGAATTCCTCATTCTTATTTAATTTATTTTTTGAGTATGTTTTTATTTGTAACCAATCTTCTTTCATATGCATAACAAAAGATCCCTATGAGAATACAGTATCTGTAAGGTATGAGTTCCAAGACACCCAGATGTATGGGTGAAACCACGTATATTACCAAATCCTTTATGTACTAAATATTCCCCATACATGCATACCTATGATAAAATTTAATTTACAAATTAAACACAGTAAGAAATGAACAATAACTAAATAACAAAATAGAACAATTATAACAATGCACTGTAATAAAAGTTATGTGAATGTGGTCTCTCTCTACTCAAAATATCTTATTGTCCTGTATTCATGTGATGAGATGAGGTGAGGTGAATGACCTAGACATTGTGACATAGTGTTAGGCTACTATACATGTTACTTGACAGAGCACTTCAATAGCTGGACAGTTGCTCTAACAACAGAGACAGCTACTAAATGACTAGCAGGAAGCACACTAGTACCTAGTGTGCAATTTAAGACTTACATATGGTTTATTTCTGAAATTTTCTATTTAATATATTTGGACTACAGTTAACCATGTGGAAAGCAAAACAGGATACGGGGGGAACTACTGTACTAAAGAGATACTTAAAATTCACACAATGTATTTTTTAAATTTTATTTTATTGTTTAAAGTATTACAAATAGTAGTACATATGTCTCCTTTTCTCCCCCGTTTTAATTCCATATGTAGTTGGATGTTATTCCATAACCTTATATAACTGTGAATTTAAGAAAATTACAACAAAATATAAAAAGCGATAATCTTATTCCTACTGAGGCAAAACTCACTAATGAGCCGCATGCTTGGCAGTTACCTAACACAGAATTGAAGATTCTTCAGACATAACAAAATAGAAAAATACTTTTCCCCCCACTTTGTACTTTTAATAAGACTACCCATATAGTCATAATGTAATCACCAACTATTTCTAGACATCTCTTTAAATGACAAAATCAAAGGAAATTGGATTAATAAAATAATGACAAATGCAATCAGAAAATTTAAAGTCAAAACATAACTCTAACCTTAGTAAAGAAAAATGCAAATGCTGATTGCTGTGAAGTCTAAATTATAGCCTTGAGACATTACTAATGAATTTCAAACACCCAGAACTGTAACATAATAACTAGAATGTTTTGTTTCATGACTTTTAAAAATAATCTAAGGTATTATTAGTTTTCTAGGCAGCACTAATTCATTCATCCTGACTCAAAAATGTTTGTTGACCAAAAATAAAGCTTTCTGAGATAAAAGAATTTCTATTGTGTCCTTTATCTAATTAAATATTTTTCTTTCATCTATTTAAGATGCTTTTTGTGAACACTATTTTCCTTATTCAAATACTGAAATTATTACTCGGTATCAAGTATGATAGATATCCTGATTGAAAAGAAAATAATACAAATTTCATATTAGTTATGGTCTGAGCAAACATTAAAAATATTTTGCTTGTTTTCTACTACCCTAATAATAAGTATGGGTCAATTCTCACTGGTCATTGATGAAATTACAGTGAAAATTAACTTTTCTGTGCAGAGTTTTATTCATATATAACAAAGAACATAGAAATAATAGACTGCTATTTTAAAAACTCATATTTATTTTGTTCTATAGTTTTATAGAGGTTAAATAGAATTGTTGATGTGCATTTTAATTATAAAATTGATTAGCTAGAGACAAATATATACAAGTGCCATCTGAATGGAAACAAGTTATTGTTTAAAATGAGGAAAATCTCTCATCTAAAGGCTTATCTTTTCTCATTACAAATCTACTAATGTATTTACTTAAGTAAAACTTTATTCTTTGTTGTCTTTTGATTAAATTGGTTGTTAGATTAGCAGACTAGAGGACAGATTCTCTGTAAGTTTTTGAAACCTATTTATAGTTTCACCCTGACCAGTGTGGCTTAGTTGGTTGGAGCATCATCCCTTAAACCGAAAGGTCCCTGGTTCAATTCCAGATCAGGAAACATACCTAAGTGTGAGTTGTGACCCGGTGGGGGGAGGGGGGGAGGGGCATGGCCTATAAGTAGGACATGTGTTTCAAACTACTTACTCTTCTAAAACTAAATATCATTGTACTTGCTACTGTTGAAAAAATATGAAGTAAATTGTTGCTGCCCCATCTCATTACAATAAAAAAGAAGTCCAAGAGGGCTACCTTGTCCCTTCTGCCATGTGAGTATACAATTAGAGGAATGTGACCTGGAAGAGGTCGTCACCCGACCATGCTGGCACTCTGATCTTGGATTCCCAGCCTTCAGAACTGTGAGAAATAGATTTCTGTTGTTTATAAGGTACCAAGTCAGCAGCATTTTTATAGTAGCCTGAACAGACAAAGACACAAAGAAAGTCAATGAGGCAAAAGAATAGTCATTTTATCTAATGATATTAGAACTGGATACCAACATATGAAGTAATGAGGATGACCGACCATACACAAAAGTTAGCTCCAAATGAACCATTGGACATAAAAGTAAAAGGCAAAATGATGAAATTCTTAAATGAAAACATAGAAGTAAAACTTCATGACCTTGAGTGAAGCAAAGACTTCTTATATATAATACCAAAGCTATTAAGTGTCAAAAAATAGTTAAATCGATCCTCATAAAAAGGAAAAACTACTCTTTAAGAGTGCTGTTAAGAGAATGAAATGACATAACACATGCAAAGAGAAAACATGTACAAATCTCATATCTGAACAATTAATTTTATTTAGACTATTTAAGAACTGACAAAATCAAACAATAAAAAAACATCAAATTAAAAATTAAGCCTGGCCGGTGTGGCTTAGTGGTTGAGCATTGACCCATGAACCAGGAGGTGAAGGTTTGATTCCTGGTCAGGGCACGTGCCCAGGATATAGGTTTGATCCCCAGTAGGCAGACAATTGCTGATTCTCTCTCCTCACTGATATTTCTATTTCTCTCTCCCTCTCCCTCTCTCTTTAAAATTATATATATATATATATATATATATATATTAGTGGCCCAGTGCACAAAATTCGTGCACGGGGGAGGGTGTGTTCCTCAGCCTGGCCTGCACCCTCTCCAATTTGGGACCCCTCAAAAAATGTCCTGCCAGTTTACAGGGATTGGGCCTAAACCAGCAGTCGGACATCCCTCTCGTAATCCGGGACTGCTGGCTCCTAACCGCTCACCTGACTGCCTGCCTGCCTGATTGCCTCTAACCACTCTGCCTGCTGGCTTGTTCACCCCCAACTGCTCTCCCCCCCGCTGCCGGGCTGCTTGCCCCCAAATGCCCCCCCCGCCAGCCTGATCACCCCAAACTGCCGCCCCCACTGGCCTGCTCATCCCCAACTGTCCCCCTGCTGGCCTGCTCCCTCCAAACTGCCCCCCCCCCCGCTGTCCTGATCACCTCCAACTTATCCCCACTGATGGCCTGCTTGCCAACTGCCCCCGGCCACTGCCGGCCTGCTTGCCCCCAAATGCCCCCCGCACCAGCCTGATCACCCCAAACTGCCCCCATTGCTGGCCTGCTCGCCCCTACCTTCCCTGCCCACTGGCCAGACCATTTCAAATTGGCCCCGTGCGGGCCAGCTCAATCCAAACTGCCCCCCGCGCTGTCCTGATCACCTCCCACTGACCCCCACTGATGGCCTGCTTGCACCAAACTGACCCCCCTGCTGGTTTGCTTACCCCCAATGGCCCCGCCCGCCATCAGCCTGATCAAAACTGCCCTCACCTCTCGGTCTCCAACCAACTCTGCCTCGGCCCACCAACATGGCTTTGTCCAGAAGAACATCTGGAAGGTACCCAAGAAAGGTCTCTCAGTCTAATTAGCATATTACTCTTTTATTAGTATAGATATATTTGTCTGTAAATATGGTTATGATTGCAGATATGAGTAGGACCAGGTAAAATTTTATAGAATGGGCCTTTTATTACAGATGGTTTGCCATGTATGCATTTCTTCTAACGAAGTAAAAATCACTTTAAAAAGTTTCAGGAAGACTTTGAGAAATTTACAGTATCTGCTTTTCTTCCAAGAAAGTTGTCACTTTTATGCCAGAGTGAGAATTATTTGTATGTTTTGTATGTCAGCATTGGGCCACTGTGACTGGGGGGCACTTAGCTTGACTTGAGAGTAATTATCTTGCTCACTGGCTGGGAGGGAGGGTGTGAGGCAGAGGAGATAAATACTCGGTTCTTGGTTATTCATAGATTGCTGACTTTCTGGATTGATTGTGCAAGCCCCTCCTTTTATTGATGTCCACCTTCTGTTGACAGACATCTACCCTGGTAGAGAAATGAGATGAAACTCTCTTTCTTTTCATTGTAAAAAGCATTTGAATTCCTAAGGTGTGATAAGGCCACCCAGCCATCCACAGTCAAGGTACACATTTTCATGGAGGATGTTCCCACTCTTGAATAAATTAAAACAATTTTTGTCTTTTAATTTAAACTTTCTTCTATAACTGTTTTCTTGTTACTTAAAAGCTAGTTTTTTTGAAACTGCTTCCAAAGCTTTTCAAACTGTATATGCCCTTGGAATGAATTTAGAAATAAGAATTGAGCCCAGCGGGTGTGACTCAGTGGTTTAGCATCGACCTATGAACCAGGAAGTCACAGTTTGATTCCAGGTCAGGCCACATGCCCGGGTTGTGGGCTTGATCCCCAGTACGGGGCGTGTAGGAGGCAGCCGATCAATGATTCTCTCTCATCATTGATGTTTCTATCTCTCTCCCTCTCCCTTCCTCTCTGAATCAGTAAGAATATATTTTAAAGAGAGAGAGAGAAGAGTGTATATGTTTGTAAATAAGAAAACATGTATTTGATGCTCTTAGAAAGTCTTATTTTCTTTCATTAAAACTTGTGCAGTATAGGGAACTCCATAGATTCTCTCAATTTGAAGAAAGTTAGAGGGAAAGGTACTAATTCAGAGTTCCTTGGGAAAATGTATCACTTATATATATATATTTTTTTAAATCAAAAACTGAAATATTTTCTATTCAGAAAATATATTTGGATCTAAATATCTTCTATAATTTTAACCCTAAAATATCAATTTAAATATTTTAAAAATGGTTGGGATGTTTGTTTTTTTAAATAAGTTAGGTTACTGAAGTTCTACATGTTACTGGATCACCTGGGGTAATTTTCTGATTGGAAAATTAAGAATTATAGTCAGAGGGAAGGACATTAGAATTTTAAAAGAACATACTCAATTTACTTTAGAAGCCGAACCTCTCTTATCATGTGACTTGTTTTGTATGTCTGTTAAACTATATTATCACATAAGCAGTGCTGCTATTGGGACAAACAGTGACAGTTGATTCAGGTCATTTGAATGTCCACTGTCTGTTTTAATTTGTATGTTCGTTTTGACTCTGTCATATGCTCAATCTTCAGTGGAAGTCATGAGAACCTATTATTTTTGCCTGTTCCCTCCTTTACGTTGGAAATATTCTTTTTTACCCAGAGGGACCTTAACTTTGATGTAAGGGATTGTTTCTGTTGCCAACTTTTTTCTTCCTTGCCAAGTAAGAGAGTTGTGAACTCTTCAGTGATGCCTTCCCCAGGATATTTGCAGATGTGGTTGGGAAAAGTCATTTCATCCCCAACCTTTGCATGTCAGGTGCTGGGGTGCC
>NW_005872398.1:19121-20100 GCF_000147115.1 Myotis lucifugus
AGGTTCCAGGGGTCCGGGGGTTTGCCGCCTTGCCTGCGCCCAGGCCTCCTGCCCTCCAATCGCCATGGCGATCGCGGGCCTGGCCCACCCCCAAACCCGGGCCCCGGGGAGTCCGGGGTTGCTGCCCGGCTTTCTGATGGTGATCACTGGCTGGGGGGTGGGGAAAGGTGGCCTTTGCCCACCCCCCAGCTCTTTTCTGCTGCCTGGGTTGCCGATCACCATTTTTCAGTCCTTCCCCTTTCGCCTCTCATCATTGCACGTATGCAAATTAACTGCCATCTTTGTTGGCAGTTAATTTGCATATCGCCCTGATTAGCCAATGGTAAGCATGTCAGAGGTACGGTTAATTACCATGTTTGTCTATTATTAGATAGGATATATATATATATATATATATATATATATATATATATATATATTAGTTAGCCAAAGATATGAAGAGACATTTTACTATAACAATGTACATATGGCAAGTAAGCACATTAAAATATATCCAACCATTAGGAAATGTAAATCGAACACAGTTAAATACCACTACATACTTAATAGCATTAATAGAATAAAAAAAGGCAGCAATATAAAAAACTAGTATGTGTCTGGGGAACTAAATTTCTCATAGACAGCTGGTGGGTCATGTTAAATGGTACAACCATTTTGGAAAACAGTTTGGTGGATTCTTAGAAAGAATACTGTGTGATCAAGCCATTCCACCCATAGGCATTTACTTAAAAGAAAGGGAAACATATGTCCATTAAAAGACTTGTACTAAATGCATATAGCAACTTTATTTATAATAGTCCGAAACAGGAACCATCTAAATGTTCATCAACAGGTGAATGATTAAACAAACTGGTAAATTGATACAATGCAATAATAATTATCAGTAAAAGAAGGGTATTAATACATGCAGAAACATTGATGAATCTCAAAATAATTATGATGAAATAAAATTAAGAAAAAATAGCATATGTTATAATTT
>NW_005872398.1:22228-24497 GCF_000147115.1 Myotis lucifugus
CCACTCCAAGACACAGAGAGATTGCTGTTTTGCCTAATTTAATGGAACAAATATATAGAAAGCCAAAATATGTCTCAAATCAAAAACAAGAACAAAACCTCCTCAAAAGAACTAAATGAAACAAGACAAGCAATCTCCCAGATAGAGTTCAAAACACTGGATGTGAGGATGGTCAATGAACTCCGTAGAAGAATAGACTAACTCAGTGAGTACTTCAACAAAGAGATAAAAAATATAAAACAGAACCACTTAGAACTGAAAAATACAATAACTGAAATGGCATCAATAACACATTAGCTGATAGCAAAGAATGAATCAGTGAGCTGAAAGACAAGGTAGTGGAAATCACCCACTCGTAACAGAAAAAAAGATTTTAAAAATGAGGATAGCTTATGGGACACCTGGGACAACATTAAACATAACAACATTCAAATCATAGGTGTGCCAGAAGGAGAAGAGTGAGAGAAAGTGACAGAAAACCTATTTAAAGAATTAATCGTGGAGACAAGTGAAACCTTGTGCACTGTTGATGGGATTGTAAATTAGTGTAGCCATTATGAAAAACAGTGGAGTTCCACAAAAATTAGAAATGGAATACTATACACAACCCAGCAATTCCACTTCTGGGTACTTACCTAAAGAATATGAAAACAATAATTCCAGAAGATATATTCATCCCTATGTGAATTCAGCGTTGTTTACAACAGCCAAGATTTGGAAGCACCCTAGGTGTCCATTGATAGATTAATGGACAAAGAAGTGGTGCATATACACAATGGAATATTACTCAGCCATAAAGAAGAGTGAAATCTTCCTATTTTCAACAACATGGATGGACCTAGATTATTTTGTTAAGTGAAAATATTGGACAGAGAAAGAAATATCATATGATTTCACTTATATGTGGAATCTAAAAAACAAAACAAATGAATAAAAGAAATGAGACAGAAACGAACGCACAGATAACGGAGAACAAGCTGATAGTCTCCAAAGTGAAGGGATTGGGGGTTGGGTGGAAAACGGGATGTGGATTAAAAAGTACAAACTTCTGTTTATAAAATAAGTTATGGTGAGCTGTAATTTACAGCTTAGAAATGGGGTCAATAATATAATCATGTACAGTGACAGATGGTTACTAGACTTACTGTATTGATTACTTTGTAGGGCTTATAAATGTTGAAACACTATGTTATACACCTGAATCTAACATAATATTGTATGTCAACTATAATTAAAATGAAATTTCAAAAAGTGTTAAAAAGTTACCTCTAAAAAGTAAAATGCACTGAACAAAATGCCTCTTTACTGTGATGCTATTATTTTTTAAAATATATTTTTGTTGATTTCAGAGAGGAAAGGAGAGGGAAAGAGAGACAGAAATATCAATGATGAGAGGGAATCATTGATTGGCTGCCTCCTGCATGCCCTTACTGGGGATGAAGTCCACAACCCAGGCATGTGCCCTTGACTGGAATCGGACCCGTGACCCTTCAGTCCGCAGGCCGACGCTCTATCCACTGAGCCAAGCTGGCTAGAGCTGTAATACTATTATTATTGGGGCGGGGGGAGGAAGTTAGGCAGCAACTACTGAGGACTTTCTCCCTCTTTTACTATTAGATAGTAAATAGTTACTAGTACCTTCTTCCTTCACAATACTCTCAATTACCACACACACACACACACACACACACACAGATGTACACATAACATGCATACTCACATTTTTTTTTCATACTCCCATTCTTATAAGGAATATAGCATTAGAGTACACAGGGATGGTAAGGACAATTTTAAAGTTTGTTAACTTTAAAAAAAAAGTCCTGTAGTCTAGTAAGGGCAGTGAGGGCATGTGAAAAATCAAACTGCTCTGCTCACTTAACCTTTTGTCCTGGTAAAGGACCTCATATGCTCCAGGAAAGATGTGGCTTTTAAATCTATGTCTGCACAGAAGCCCCAAATGGGCTAGCAGCTTCCCTGATGGACATAATATAGTTAGACAGGAGAAACTGACCTCAGTGATGAGCTTTACCCTTTGAAAATCTGCAAACCAAAGTTAATGGAGGTTTGTTGATAGGAATATGCAAGCATGTACAGAAGAGTAGGTTATCATTAACACAGTAACAATAGCACAGTTCACGGAGATTTGGAGTTAAAATTTACAAAGAACTCTCCACGGAGTTATATTGTAATTCATTCCTCCAAATTTAAAAATCCAAAGGTGTGGCAGTTTGGGATATTTTACTGTTTAGGGTTTACTGAGCTTCCTAGA
>NW_005872398.1:27230-71131 GCF_000147115.1 Myotis lucifugus
TTCATATACCATCTGTGGTTAGTTAGTTTTAGTGGTATTGAATTGATTCCTGCCACAAAGCCAGATATTATGCTAACTGGTCTGTCACACGTGGTTATAATAATTTCATGAAACTTAGTCTCTGATAAGAGATTTTAATTAAAACTGAGAGAAGCAGCAATAGTTAAATTTATGCCAATCATGTTTTGCATAAAACGAAGGTTAGTGTTCATTCATGAATCTGAGGACTTTGTGAATAACAGCAGATATCATTAATAGTTACCTTAAACTACAGTCAAGAACTTTTTAGATTTTTCTTTATAGCAAATTATAATTACTTGTAAAAGTAGCCTTGAGCAGGCAAATATTGAACCTTTTTACTGGGATGTGATGTTTGTAGAAGTCAGATTCTAAAGGACAAAATGAGCAACTTGAAAAAACTAGGTACAAAATAATTGTGATACATACATCTCTCTGGTCATGGCACATGATTGGATAACTTGTACCAAAATTTCTACCTATGTAGATAAAGAATGATTTACAGCCCAGCCGGCATAGCTCAGTGGTTGAGGGTCGACCTATGAACCAGAAGGTCCCAGTTCTAGTCCTGGTTCGATTCCTGGTCAGGGCACATGCACAGGTTGCAGACTTGATCCTCAGTGTGAGGCATGCAGGAGGCAGCCAATCAATGATTCTCATCACTGATGTTTCTATCTCTCCTGCTCCCTCTCCCTTCCTCTCGGAAATCAATAAAAATGTATTTAAAAGTAAAAAAGAATGGTATACAGATTCCAGATAAAATTTAGAAGGAGAAAATGCTCATCGGGAAGATGACCATGACAAACTGATTTGCAAAAGAATCCTTGAAGAAGATTAACAAGCTTTATCTTTTTAGAAGAAATGGGCCCACTGCCAGAATAAAAGATGGTGAGAACAAATTTAAAGTGTAAGAGAAAGCAATTTAAGGGAAAATGGTTATTTGGTGGAAACAGAGCTTGATCATGAATAAGTTGCTAGAGTGGGACTAAATAATATTTCTGAAGACTTTTGGACTAAAAATAAAATACTGTTTATGTATATTAAGCAGCAGTGTAAAGGGGGGGGGCATTTCAGTAAACATTGATTGGCATCATGTGAAAAAAATATGGGTACAAAGCATAACATTTTTTAATTATATTTCTGCAAATCATAGTGCGACCACACCTGGAATACAGCATCCAGTCCTGATTGTTCTATATCAAGGAAACTATAATTCAGTTATGAAGACCACAGTATGGTGAGGGGGAAATTGATCGAATCAAAGTTAATAAAATTATAAATTATGTGTGGATAAGATGGCACAAGGGAGAATGTGGACTTGTACATCCATACTGGAATATCAGGCTTAGAGATATACATAACACATTAAATTATTGTAAAATAAAAAAAAAGGTTACATTTCCATAAGACAGGGAAGTTGGGAGAGGCAGAGCAGTTACATTTCCATAAGACAAGGGAACTGGGAGCAGCCAAAGGTCTATATTTACAAAATAAAGGAGAGTCTCAAATGTCCCCTGTGAGGTTTGACCTTTACTTTGAGAGGTTAGCTATCTTATCCAAGCCATCCAGCTACCAAGCAGAACAACTGGAACTCTGGGCCTTTCTGTTCTTTATGTAGTGGGAATGTGTATGTGCACATGCGTGTGTGTCCACTTTGTAGCAAGCAAACGTGTCTTCTTTGTAGAATATTGCATATAGATGTTATCTGTCATTTGAGGCTTCCCATCATTTGAACACCATTTTCATGTTTTGATGGTGTCCCACATATTGATGACCACTTTCCCAATGTAGAATCAGAAAATGTCATTTTCCTGGTCTACCTTTAAGCAAGGCTGCATTTAATATGATTTTGCAGATTCATCAACTTGAGACTTCAGAATCAAGCAGTGTGAGGAAACTGGCTCTGAGTGGGCCATGCATTGTTCTGGCCTCAGTAGCGGCAAATTGTGGGGGCCCTGACCAAGAGAACACCAGATGTTAAAGGCCCATTTACCATACGTGTGCACAAAGGCAATGACACAGCAGTATCAGTATACACACTGCGAAGGTGCACTCTTGAGTAACCCACCTGTTTTGTGTAACACTGATGCCACCAATTGGCAAGAAGCCTCATTTGTTTGAGCTGGTAGAACGGGCTCCTGAACAAGCGGCTACTTGTGTCTTCTTCTAGTTCCTGGTTTCCAAGGAGGTCCTGTCCCTAGCAGAGGGGCTCAGACCCAACACAAACACATCCAGTTTTTTCAATGAATGATAGCAGTCATAGTAGATTTGAGTTCCTAGGAACTTGTGTGTGGGCAGAACAGTTGTGGCAGCAGCAGCAGTTTCCTCATATGTCCAGTCCTACAGTGTGGTTCTCGTATTGTTATTGGAAGCTTATCTTCAAGTCCACATATCTGGCACTTCTAACAATTCCATTAACTACTTAATATTCTTTAATAAATTTGTTTCCTGTTTCAAATAGCCAGAATGGAATTGTTTGCTTTCTGTGAGAGCTCTAATATAACCATATTTTATGGTACATAAATATTTTCAAAAACCATTTCATCTAAACCTTTTGAAATCTAGGAGTAAAGCATTATAAAAATATTTATATTATGCTTAAGGGAAGTCTCTTCTAAACTTCAATAAACTAGAAAGGCACTGATTATTTAACAAGTTATTACTTCTAAATAAATAAATTGTCATTGTCAGTTAATTTTAGTACTTATCATTGTCAGTAAAATTGTTGGAAAACTACATTCTAATGTCATAGAAATATTGCATTGTTTAGTAATAATCATAACAAAGAATTCTATGTTCATTTTGAAATAGCAAACATTTAAAAATGAGTCTCTAAATGTATAAGGGAATAAATTATTATATTCTTTAAGAATATAATTACTCTAAAACTAGGGAAGCTATATTCTTTGTTCTACCTCACCAAAATGTCCAGAAGATATTTATTCCCCATTTATTTATAAAAATCATGTAAAATTAGTTTATTTCTAATTAGTCATTGATTAATCATCACAGTAGAATCCTTACTGAGCCTAACTGGGGACATTTGGTAAAAAAAGCAACTTTATTTCAAAGTAGTCAAATTAATTCCTACGTACTGCAGTATGTGGAATAGAAGAATGAAGAGAGAGCTGTAATAAGTTTCACTGCAAAATATTATAGAAAAGACACACAAAATGAGTTGGAATTCCAACCTTCATAATTATAATTAATATATTAATGTACTAGATAACTTTTACCCTGGCTTATATTGATTAATTATTTTCTTCCCAAGCAAGTCAAAATAATTGATCAGTTAACTAATTCACATCAGTCCAGTTAGGATGTGACATTTTAAAATAAAAATATATAAAGAAAAAAAAATTAGAAACTGAATATTGCTTATAAGTAAGTTTTAATGTGTGGTTGACAGCACAGAAATGCAACCCATTACAATTTCTTTCTCATCAATGGAAATAATGACTTACTAAAAATAAAACCAATAAAATGCCACCTAACAAATGGAGGATTGATAGAAAATCATGATTTATATAGCTATATTAGTAACTGATTCAGGAAAACTCATCAATACATTCTAATTGTGTGGGGGTTTTTTTAAGTGTACTAGGGAGAAGGATATACATTCTCAAAATAGCTACCTATAAATTACTAATTAGTTAATTACAAAGGTGAAAAAGTTACCTTTATAATAAAGAAAGCTGGCAGACATCACTGTATCTGTGGTAAAGAAGTATTTTTAAGCCCTAGCTCATTTGGCTCAGTGGATAGATCATTGGCCTGCAGACTAAAGGGTCCCAGGTTTGATTCTGGCCAAGTGCACATGCAGAAGGTAGCCAATCAATGATTTTCTCTCATCATTGATGTTTCTAGCTCTCTTTCCCTCTCCCTTCCTCTCTGAAATCAATAAAAATTAAAAAGAGTACTTTTAAGACTATAAGAATAATATTTTGCTGTTCATGATAATAAATAAATGTCAATGTCTACTCAACTGAGCCTGAAGACTATCCCCAACAATAGATGAAGTGTAATTGACATGGATGGAACAGCTAGGTATTCTGCTATGACCCTTGTATTTTTCAAAATACTTGTTTAATTTTTAGTTGATTTATTATATTTCATTGAGCACACCACAGGAAGCTTCAGTGGACATTCATCAGCCATAGAGTATGTACTGTCAAAAAGCTTTCAGTTATTGCATGTCTAACAGCCTTAATTCTCCTTTTATAATTATACTGACATTCGAGGAAAACACTAAAAAATAAAGAACCCTATTGCGATAAACAAATGCTGTCTTCTTCAGTGTCAAACTGTTAGCAAGGATAACTTCAACTAAATAACCAAAGCAGTTGGGCCCAGCATCAAGCATATGTGCAGTGCCCCTCTTATATACCCACCATTGATGATTCTTATTCAATTATTATTCTAATTCTTTTTATCTTTATGGTAAAACTTAGGGGCAGGTTTATACAAACATAGAAACATTGATATTAAAAAGTTATTTCAGATTTTGCTTGTTTGTCGTAATCATTATTCTTCAGTGGGTTGCAGATCAGAGTTTCTCCTTATGAAAGTGACCATGAAAGCTACTGTAAGCTTTTTGCTGTGTAAAAAGATTTAATGATAGTTGCCAGATAGGATGGAAGAAGGTTGGGATGAATAGGTGCAAAAGAGAAAGTGATTAAGATGTGCAATTTGCCAGTTATTAAAATAGTCACAGGGATGTAAGATATAGCATGGAAAATACAGTCCATAATGCTATATAATAAAGAGGTAATATGCAAATTAACCCTCAGGCCCTCAAAAGATGGCTGCCTATGACCAGACCGGCAGGGGGATTAGTGAGGGACGACCAAACAACTGAACACCAGGCTGCGTGGGGTGACCAAGCCGGCAGGGGGGGCAGTTGTGGGTGACCAGGCCAGCGGTGGGGGTTGGGGGGGCAGTTAGGGGCAACCAGGTTGACAGAGGGTGGCAGTCGGGGGCAACCAGGCAGGCAGACAGGTGAGCAATTAGGAGCCAGCGGTCCCAGATTGGAGAGGGTGCAGGCTGGGCTGAGGAGACCCCCCCCCCATGCAAGAATTTTCATGCACCAGGCCTCGAGTATTGTAATAACTATGTACGGTGTCTAATGGGTAGTACTTTTATCAAGCTGATCACTTTTTAAGTTATATAAATGCCTAATCACTATGTTGCATACCTGAAACTAATATATTGTGTTAACTGTAATTGAAAAATAAAAATTATTTTAAAATATTTAAGAAAAAAAATTAAACCCATCTTAAGACTATAAATAATATAATAAATAAAATGTCTGTTACTAAACAAAAAATAATAAAAAATATTTTATTATTTTTGAAAACTTAATTATCCTATACCTGTATTTAGCAGGATATCTGATTAGATAATCTAAGAGTTTCTTGTCTACTCTGTGAAAACTTGTTTCTCCAAAGCAGCCCAATAGACTACTAGTGAAGATAAAAGAGTGTGATAGAGAGAAATTCTTTGTGCAAGATGAACTGATGTCACTAAAGGAGCTAGACATTATAAAAATGTGTTGCCCCCAAGTTATTAACCTCATCAATTCATCAAGCATCCTCATTAATTTAAAAATGACCTGAATATAATGTTAATAATAAGTCATCACTGAGCAACCATTGCAATGTGACAATTCTGGTAATTACAGACAGTCCTCGGGTTACGTTGGACTTGGCGTATGTCGTTTCGTGGTTACGTCGTCATCTCCCATTTATTTATTTAAAAAAAATGTTCCGTCATTTCGACGTATGTACATATGTGCTTTATGTACATTTATTTATTTACCACAAGTAAAGGTCAGGAATTGTTATCTCTCTTTTAATTTTTTTTATTGTTTCACTTCATTACTGCTGTGTATGTGCTCCATGTGAGTGACATAGGTGCTTATGTAGGTGGGTTCCGACTATACTGAAAATCACGTTACTTTGTGCAGTAGGAACAGATCTCTGACGTAACCTGAGGACCTACTGTATTTAGTAAGTGGTATAGCAAGGCCTAAAATCTAGTAGTCTAAATCTAGACCCTATGCTCTTTGCCTCTGTGTACTGTAGATTTTTTGCATGAATATTCATACTGTAGTAGCTTACTTTCCACTTATTATGCATTCAAGTATGCAAAGTAGATATTTAGAAGTTATAACTATGAAAGCCTGACTAATATAGACATGAACTTAAACAACAGTAAATCAATAATAACTTATAAGTATTGAATAGTTAAAAATTGCCAACTAGCCCAGTTGGCATGGCTCTGTGGTTGAGCGTCATCTATAAACCAGGAGGTCACAGTTTGATTCTTGGTCAGGGCACATGCCCAGGTTGAGGGCTTGATCTCCAGTAGGGGTGTGCAGGAGGCAGCCAATTGATGATTCTCTCTGTTGATGAAAGGGGCTACATGCTAACCTGACAAGCTCAGGGAAGGCCTGCATGGCAGTATTGCAAATTCAAAGACCTAAAATAACCACAAAGGATAGTCTGAAATTAAACTTTAACTAAAAACAGTTATAGTGGGTAGTCACCTCCTAGGCTGGTATCTTCCCTGACAAGGTCAACCTTTACCTTAACTGAGCCTATCTGTCTTTTTGCATCTATGATAATAGATCCTTGAAATGTCTGGGTAACTTGTAACTTCCCTTCTTCTGGACCCCTTGAGGCACAACCTAATGTGCCTGGGCGCCAGGACAGATACCACAAATTCCTTCATTGTTATTGTTATCATGTTAATTGTTGACTGTTAACTGTCCTATACCCACCTAAGTAAGTGTATATCATTTTAATTTTTAACCAATCCCAGGTTTCCACCCCCCAACCAGCTTTGCTTTCTCCTGCCTCTCTAATCTGTCACCAATGAATTTCATGTAACCTACCTACGTCCACTACTTTGATTGCAATGTATAAAAATAGATGAGAAACCGCCATTCTCTGGAGTATTATCCCAATCCCTTGAGATACTGCTTCCCGGCAATTGTTGACAGTTTGGCTCAAATAAACTTAGAAAAATTCTTTACAGGTTTGAATGTTTTTACGTTAACATCTCTCATCATTGATATTTCTATCTCTCTCTTCCTCTCTGAAGTCAATAAAATATTTTTTAAAATGTCAACTAAAATATTCATTATTTTATCAACTAACTTCAGCCAACTTCTTTTATAAAGGTATATATCTACACTAATAAAAGAGAAAGATGCAAATTGACCATCAGTTCATGATGCCCACCAGCCAAACAGGAGTAAGTATGCAAATTAACCCAACAAAGATGGAGGGTTAATTTGCATACACAGGCACCGAGCGGCTGGGAGTGGGGCAGCTGCTTACGTGTGCGCAGGTGACAAGCGACCTGGGTCCTGGGGATGGGTGTCCTCAGGCCACTCTGAGCCTGTAGGCCTGCTTGTAGGTCCTGAGCGGCCAGGGTTCCGGAATAACCTCCAGCCACTCCAGGCCTATGTGCACAGGCGTGAAGCAGCCAGGGTGGGGCGGGAATATCCCCCGCATAGAGCTAGCAGACAGCAGACTGCGGGGGACTGCTTGCCCCTGGCCGTGACAGCAAGGGGCAAGCAGTCCCCTGCAGTGAGCAAGCAGACAGCAGGGCCCTGCTTTGCCCCCTGGCCATGCCAGTAAGGAGCAAGCAGTCCCCTGCAGGGCCCCCACAGAGAGCAGACACCAGGGTCCTGCTTGCCCCTGTGGCAGTGAGCCAGAGAGCAGACAGCAGGGCCCTGCTTGCCCCTGGCCCCGGTGGTGAAGGGCAAGCAAGCCCCCACAGAGAGCAGACACCAGGGCCTGCGGTGGCATCAAGCAGGCAGGTCCGCAGAGAGCAGAGAACAACAGGGAGCAGGCCTAAGCTGTCAGTAGGACATCCCCTGGGGGTTACCAGATTGGAGAGGGTACAGGTCGTGCTGAGGGGACCCCCTGCATGAAATTTGTGCACCGGGCCTCTAGTTTAGAATAATAATGAACCAAGTTTTGCACCCATTAATGTGATGTTTGTGAGAACACAAAGCAAGAAGCACAGTTAGAATAAGTATAAGGAGACTAACACATTACACTCAATACTTGATAAAGTATACATAAACTAAATAAGCCAACAGCAGTACCGAATAATAAGATGATCTAACATAACTTTTCTCTGAATGGTGTGATATGTGAGTAGTTGCTATAATAAATAAAAAATAGTTCCATGATCAAATAAATTTGGGAAACATTAAAAAGTTAAATAATTTTATACTTGCAAGAATTCAGAAGCTTGTGATGTGCTAATATGTATTGTGAAACACTGAGAGGTAGATTGAATAGGCAGTGTTTCCCCCACATATTTGGAAATATTTTTTTTATTAACCATCTTGAGTACCACAGAATATCTATCTATCTATATCTACCTATCATCTAGCTCTATATCTCTATCTCTCTCTATCTCTATCTCTAATCATCTATATCTACATCTAATCTACCCAGACTGGGTTCCATGGCCTGGAACACCAGAGCTGAGACCAGCGACCCAAGACCCAGGTAACATCCAGCTGTTAAAGGCAGCAGAGCTTCTGGCTACTGGGGAGTTTGGAGCCAGTAGGAGTTAAACCTGCAGTTTTTCTGTTTCTTATTTTTAAAATCCAGAGCACAGGATCTTCATTTGCAGCTACTCACCCGAGGCTTCAGCAGAGGGAGGATGGTGCGGACCGTAGTTGCCTGAGGAGAGGTTAGAGTGGGAAGCGTTGGGGGGAGACATGGAAAAGAGATGGCCTGGAGACCTGCATTCAGTCGCACCTACCCAAACTGAAACAGCCGTTTTCCTCAGAGGCCCTGGCCACTTCCAGAAACCACAGCTCAGAAAAAGGAAAAAATCCTGCCCTAGGTGATACAGCCCACCCCACCCTCAGGTGCCCTGCCTGCCACTCCCTGCATCCTGACTTTTGTAGGAGACAGCAGCAGAGGCCAAGCCTAGGGGTTTGAACAGTCTCAGGAAGCATCAGTCACTGGTGTGGATGTGGAGCCAAGCACTGCACAGTCCTGGGAACCTGACTTGTACTTTCCCCTTAGGAGAGAGTAATAGAAACTCCAGGTTTCCAGCTGATCCCATTGGACTGCATACAAGCATCTCTGCCCAGCTAAGGGCAGGGCAATATTCTGGGTCACTCTCAGAGGAGTAGCTCTTGGACAGGGAAACACACCCAGCATGCAGGAACCCTCAGAGTATTATGCTGAGTAAAATAAGCCAGTCAAAGACATGTATCATATGATATCACTTATATGTGGAATCTAATGAACAAAATATACTGACAAACAAAACAGATCCGGAGACATTGAAGCATGCAACAGACTGACATATTTTAGAGGAAAGGGGCGTCGGGAAGAAGTAAACCAAAGAACTTATATGCATATATGCATATCACATGGACAGACAATAGTGCAGTGAAGGCTTGGGGAGGGGGCAGGAGCATGGAGGAGTGTGTCAATGGGAGAAAAAGAGGGAGGGATATCTATAATACTTTCAACAATAAAGATAAATAAAAAAATTAAAAAGAAACTGAAATATAAATAAATAAAACATAGTGACAGTCTAATATATATAGTAGTGAAGCAGAATTTTTGGACTGGAACACACGGTGTTCCCCTGGGCAGACCGGTCCCGGGTTCTTTGTCCTTGGGAATTGGAAAATGAATTCACTGACAGAAGGTGGTATAGCAAGGGTGGAAATTTATTAAAGAACAAGTACAGACTCCCATGTGAGGAGGGGAAAGAGTCCCACAGAGTTCCTTTTCCCTGGGGTTTATAAAGGCTGCAGATCTTTGTGCCTTGATATCCCCTCTGATTGGTCACTATTCCCTTAGACTGGTTGCTATAGTAACTAGTGAGCTCAAAGGTCGAACCTCCTTCCTTATTGTTTTCCTATTCCCTTTGGGCTTTCTTCTTCTTCTGGATGAAGGGCTTCATTCCCTTTATGTTGTAAATATAGACCTTTTGCTGTTTCCAGCTCCCTCATCCTATGGAAATGTTTCTGTTGCAGCTTTTTAGCTCCCCTATTCTATAGAAATGTAACTTCTGCTGCTCTGCAGCGCTGTGCTTTTTCCATGGTCCCCTTAATGTGTAAAATTTCCAAAATTTCCTAAACCTGTCCTATTTTACTCCTAAAATTCCTATTTTAGTAGTAGCCATGTAATAGGTAAAAAATAAAATCTTAGTAAATTATAAACAAACAGAAAAACAAGGAAATAGAAAAACACAAATTCATATTCCTGGACTTGCAGATAGGGATTTTGGATTGATGCATACAGCTGGTTTTACTTCTTCCCGGCCCACACACTCCTTCATCTACTCACAAACTTTAAAGTATTATTTTCTAAGTCATAAACTCACAAAATAGAAGGAAGATGGATGGGTGCTAAAAGTGACAGCAAATGAGAGAAAAACGAATCCTAACACAGGTGAGAAAAGCCTAGAGCCAATTCAGTTAACACTGCAGAACCTCAAATGTCCGGAAATGGAACATCAAATGTCTGGACGTGGAGAGGAAGATGGTTGTAAAATAAAGAGAATAATTCAAAAATTTGTTTAAAAAATAGAATGCAGAGTCACATTCCCCCATCCTCGTATAAGAAAAGTTGATTTCTGGAACAGTTAAAACAGAGGTCTTCTGGATTGGAGAATACCATACACATTTATCTGGGATTAGAATAGCAAAAATAAAGAGAATTGAATGGACATTTGTTTCCTGGGTGCTGAAACCCCCCCTTCAAAGCCTCTCTGACTACTCTTTGGCTCCCAGCAGTTGGCATCAACATTCATGTGCAGGCAGGAAATTTGAATGTCTTCTGTAGAGAAGTCAACACAAGCTAGTACATAAGTAGTTACAGAAAATCGACCCAACGTGCTCAGAACTTCAAATCAGAAGACCTTTTTTATTTACAATTTTCAATCTATAATAATAAAAGAGTAATATGCTAATTAGATGGGACGTCTTCCGGACATCATTCTGGATGTTGGGCTGGAGGGAAGCCAGCCAGGGTCCTGGGTGCTGGAGAGAAGCCGGTGCCGGCAGCTGGGGGAAGGAAGGCCTACTCTTGCATGAATTTCCGTGCATTGGGGCTCTAGTTATGAATAATCAAGGATTACCCAAACATTTGAGAAAAACCCCTAGGAAGCCTAAGTGCAGAAATACAGTGGAACCTTGGCTCTTCTACTTAACTTGTTCTGGAAGGCTGTTCAAGAAGCAGTGTTGACCCTAGCCGGTTTGGCTCAGTAGATAGAGCTTCGGCCTGTTGCCTGAAAGGTCCCAGGTTCAATTCTGATCAAGGGCACATGCCCTGATTGCAGGGTTGATCTGCAGTGGGGTCCTCCAAGAGGCAGCCAATCAATGCTTCTCTCTCATCATTGATGTTTCTATCTCTCTCTTCCTCTGGCTTCCTTTCTGAAATTAATAAAACTATATTAAAAATAAATTAATAAAAAGAAGCAATATGTTTGAAAACCAAATCATTTTCCCCATTAGAATAATGCAAATTGAATTAATCTGTTCCAAACCCCTAAATCAGTGGTTATCAACCTTCTGGCCCTTTAAATACAGTTCCTCATGTTGTGACCCAACCATAAAATTATTTTCGTTGCTACTTCATAACTGTAATGTTGCCACTGTTATGAATCATAATGTAAATATCTGATATGCAGGATGGTCTTAGGCGACCCCTGTGAAAGGGTCATTCGACCACCAAAGGGGTCGCGACCCACAGGTCGAGAACCACTGCCCTAAATGATTCCCTGTTTTAACCCTTCTTATATACAGTACATGTCTAATGTATTGTTTAATATGTAAACAAACATTTATCTTCTTAAGCTTATTGAACCACCCCTACTAGCCTTAAAGGAATAACTTTCAGCTCTCTTCCAGGGGTGCAGCATCTTTGCTTTTTCACATATCACTGCCTCTGAAATGCTTTTCATTTACCCAAATCAGTAACAGTTTTTCTACCTCAATTGTCTGTGATCAGTTGTTTTGTGAGTGCTATCACACCATTAGCAACATCAGCACACTTGATGGCCTTTTTATGTTTTAAAATTGTGCTAATCATTTCTCCAGCAACAAAAGCAAAACAAACAAATAAACAAAAACAACAACAAAAACCCACAAAAATATTCACAGCACAATTTTTTGAGATGCAAACAGGAGGTTTAGCTGTAAACTGACTTGCATTTGCTCCTTTTTTTTGTGGCCCCAGAGATGGTTTTTGTTAGCATGAAAGGGTTGTCAGGATGAGAACTGAAGTTTTGTTAAAAAATGGAGACATTTTTTCTGTGAACAACTTCTGTGAACAATTTTTCAAGATGTGAGACATTTGAGAACTGAGGTTTGACTATATTGCAACTTGAAGGAAATGGTGACATTTTAGAAATAAATTTTTAAAAAGAAGAAAAATACTATGAGGAAGGAATAGTCAAATAATTTTGAAGTGCTCTCAGAATGTTTTTTTAATGATAGAAATTTAAAAGTGTTGGAAGATAAATTGTAGGAGATTGTCCAGGAAAGAAAGCAAAAGAGAATAAGGTAGAAAAAAAGGTAATAATAGTAGAAGACAAATCCAGAAAGTCCAAATCTGAAGGATAGGAAGATAAAATGGAAAGGAAATAATCATTAATAAATAAATTATAAAATATTTTCCAGAAATGATCAAAAGGGGCTTCCAAACATGCCAAATATTTAAGATAAAATACAAAGACAGTAAGACACATTATTTTTAAATTTCAAAACACAGCAAAAACAAACAAAAAAACATTTTACAAGTTTTCAAAAAGAGGGGGGAAAATGTCATATAGAAATTATTAAGAGTCATGATGACATCTACTTTTTTCACTGTAACATCAGAAAGTAGAAGACAATGTAGTTATCTACCACTCAAACAACCTTCAGTTAAGATGAAGTTAGTTAGAGCCCATCCAGCATGACTCAGTGGTTGAGTGCAAACCTATGAAGCAGGAGGTCACGGTTCAATTCCCAGTCAGGGCACATGCCTGGGTTGTGGGCTTGATCCCCAGTGAGGGGCATGCAGGAGGCAGTTGATTAATGATGCTCTCTCGTCATTGATGTTTCTATCTTTCTCTCCCTTTCCCTTCCTCCCTAAAAACAATGAAAATACATTTTTTTTTAAAGAAAGATGAGGTTAGAAAAAATTTGCTAGTACAGACATTCATTTTCACAAACAAGTAGTACTTTCTATAAGCAATTTCTCAGAAATCTACTGGAGGATATATTCCATCAAAATGAGGGGACAAATGACATAAAAGTAAAGATATGGGATGCAAGCAATAGGAGATCCAAAACAAAAGAGAGAGTTGAAGGAAATCTCAAGGAAGATGCTGAAAAGAGATCCCAGAATGACTGCTTGGAAAAAGTGGAGAGAGCAAACCAATCTAGATTGGGGCACAAGAATCCAATAAATTTAATAAAAATAAAGAATAAAATAAAAGCCCTGAATAAAAAAAAATTCTAGGAGAAAGTTTTCTGCAAAGATAAAATAAATAAAACACCAGATGTGTCAATATCTTGAAAAGAGTTTTCTTAAATTGGCACAGAATTTGAGTTTTTTTCAGGAAAAAAAAGTGTATTTTTTTCTATATGGCTTAGTTGCCATTACCTTGGTATATTATGAACTGAATATTATAGGTATCCCAATTATAACTATATTTAGAATTTGTTGTGAGGTCTCCCAGCACTGGCAGATATAAGACTATAATTAGGTTGTATGAGTTCTAGTCCAAGTTTTCATTCTACTATATTTTGATGTCACTAGAGGCCTGGTGTACGAAAATTCATGCACTTGGGGGGGGGGGGGTCTTTCAGCCCAGCCTGCACCCTCTGGCAGCCCAGGAGCCCTCAGGGGATGTCCAACTACGGAGTGGGCCTAAGCCATTAGTTGAACATCCTTAGTGCTGCCATACAGCCGGCTTTTGGCTGAGCGGCACCCCCACTGTGGAAGCACACTGACCACCAGGGGGCAACTCCCCCTGGTGGTCAGTGCAATTCATAGCGACCAATCATTCCTGGTTGTTCCACCGTTAGGGTTAATTTGCGTATTACCCTTTTATTATATAGGATAATGGACATTTAGATAAAACTTGGTAAGTCCCTTTTTAATACTCAGAAAATGTATATTATCAAGCTGATAAAGTCTAATATTTTATTAATGTTTCCATTTTCCTATTCATAGCTTATATAGAAGTGGAACAGAATATTTAGCAAAGCCATGAACTGAAAATGTTTACTTCCTTCAAGGTTTTACTTCAACTTCAAGGAGCCTTTGTAAGCATCAACATATCTATTTATATTGGACAATTTCCCTGTAGGCTAATCAATTCCTGCAAGGAAATTGTTTTACCAGAACAGGTCCTCAGTAAAGAAAATAAGTTCTTTGAAAAAGTAAAATTTTTTTTCAGTAATCAACTAAGGTTTAAATTGACAGGCTAGAACAAATCTTTCCTAAACCACCTCAGGTTTTTCAGTTGTCAATAGCTTCAAAAAAACCTTTTAAATATCTGTGCTGAAAAATGTCTTGGGACACATAATGTCCAAATCACTTGTGCTCTGTTATGGTATGTTAAATGTTATGAGGAAGCAGAACTTCAGTTAGTCTATCTCAATGGCAAAGAAGTACAACCAAAATAACACAATATTAAATTCTCATTCAGATGCATAGAGAAAAATGCAAAATTATTGTCATAAAATGTTAGGTTTTATGTACTCATTAAAAGTAAATAACTGAAACCCTCTGAAGAATTTCAAAGGTTTGTATTAGGGTTTCACAGAGAAACAGAACCAATAGGATAAAATGGAACCTGCAAAGTTTAAAATAATATCTTCTGCACATTTAATACCCCAAAATGAGGGAGTTTTTCAAAGTTTTTCTGAATGGAGAACTAAGAAAAAGATTAACCAACTTTGTGCATTTTATATCAGACCAGAGGCTGTCATGACTGATATCAGGGTGATTCATTAGTAAATAGAGAAATATTATAACCTTCTCGGACCCAGTGATAGCACCTGTCTGTGCTGACCAAGTCTCCTTTTATTCTCTCCTTCTTTTGACCAGCATGGCATTATTCAATTTAAAATGTACCTGCCTGGCCCTGGCCAGGTGGCTCAGTAGATACAGCATTGCCCTGTGGACTGAAGGGTCACAGGCTTGATTCTGATCAAGGGCATGTACCTCAGTTTCAGTCTCCTCCTGGGACCAGGACCCTGGTCAGGGCACATGCAGGAAGCAATCAATCTATGTGTTTCTCTCACATTGATGTTTCTCTGTCTTTCTCTCTCTTTTCCATTCTCTCTAAAAATCAATGGAAAAATATCCTTGGGTGAGGATTAACAAAAAAATAAAAAATAAAATAACAAAAAAATAAAAAATAAAATATGTGTCTATCATTTTAAAATGTACCTGCCTGACAGTGAGGGTAATGTGCCTGCCTGACAGTGAGGGTAATGTGCAGTAGCATATGTGATGTTCTGCACTGAAGACACACGCCCTGCCCAGAACCCAGCCATGGTGTTGGTCAATGCCATTGACTCTGATAAGACAACTTTTAGGATTAGATTCTCATCATAGCTCTAAAAGGCATCAATACTATTGCATTGCCTTCAGTACAATGATATTTTTACTACACCAAATAGTATAAATTGTTGTCTTAAAAGATTTCTGGAGAGAAAAAAATCTTGTATTTTCAAAAAGTTTTATATGTTTTAAAAATATACTATTTAATATAGTTAGCAATAACTAGTATTTATTGACTCTTACTATGTACTAAATACCATGTTGAATCTTTTAGGTATGTAATCTCATATCACTGGGCTGGAGTTATGATAGTTGCCACTTCCAGACAGTTTGGCCTTCCTTTCAACCCCAACACTGAATCTCATGTCATCAGTACATGTTCCTTATTGAAGTCTTTTACAGATGTCAGAATCATTCCCTCTTGTTTTATGAAGACTTTAGCTCCCAAGTCATTATAGTATTTTATAATCTACACTAATAAAAGAGAAACATGCAAATTGGTGTCATTCTGCTACACCCACCAGCCAATCAGGATATGTATGCAAATTAACTCAACAAAGATGGTGGTTAATTTGCATACGCAGGTGCAGAGTGAAGACTGAAGGCTCTGCCCCAGCAAAGACTGAAGACGACTGAAGACTGAAGACAACTGAAGACTGAAGATGACTGAAGAGTGAAGAGGCTTGGCTTCTCCGCTGTGGCCGGAGTGAAGGCCTGGGTCCCGGTGCTGGAGGAAAACCGGTGCTGGCAGCCAGGGGAAGGAAGGCCTATTACACAAATCTCTTCATGCAATGTGCCTCTAGTATTACTAATAGTAATTCTTAGTGATTTCTTACATTTTTGGATTCTAAATTTCTGAAACTCCTCTCTTTTAATAATCTGGGTCTCCACCTACTTTGAGCATTCCCTCCCATGGTTCATTCCTTCGAATTTCCCATAAGCTCAATTTCATGAAACTCATTCTAAATTGCCACTGTCAGTATCTCCAACTCATTATCTCCAGGGCCTCAATTCCAAATATCTTTCATCCACACTAGTATCTGTCATTCATTGATTACACCACTTTTTCATTGTCAGTTTTCTGTTTCATGTGTTTTAGTAACTTTTAATCCATTTTAGGTACTACGGCCTATGATTATGGTCAGTCTCTTAAATGCACTCTCTATTTCCCTTCATCTCATTTACCAGACAAAACCTCAACCCAAATTAAATCCAATACTCCAAGGCCATCCTCACACAATCTGTGTTGACTGATTTCACTTTAAATTCATGATCACTAACCTTAAATAGGATGTTAATCTTTCAGTCTGTTGCCCTTCAGTCCTTCTCTAGTCTCTTTGTCTAGTCCATTTACTATTCCACTATTCTATAAGGCCATCACACACAGTTGTTTTTTTGTGTGAGTTTTATATAATAAATTTTCTACAAGGAGAGACAAAAAAAGGTGAGACACACAATTTTTTTTAACATCTCCAAAACCTTTTTCATATTTCTCACTCCAATCTTATGACCCTGCTCTCTTGATCACTAAGAAAATGGGAGGAAAAAGAAAATAAGTTTATCATGTCCATCCACCCCATCTACCCACCTTTCCGTATGTATGCCCATACATTCTACCAAAAGAGGCTAGTATTATGGATGAACTAATCATGATCTTATATAAGTACAGGCCCTCTACTAAGAACTCCAACTCATTTTCACTCAATCAATGACATTGTTTTGCTAATTCTCAAGTCTCTCTTATACATCATTAATTTTTTCCTCTCTATTGGATCGTGACCATCAGCACTTTAAAAAAAATAGCCTACATTAATCACACATAACTCTTCAGCATTTTTCTTCTCCCACTTAAAACATTTCTCAAGAGTTGTCTATATCTGCTGTCTACAAACTTCTCTTTCCCATTGTTTTTTATCATTATTTCAATCAGGCATTCACTCACAACCACTCTGCTGAAAGTAGCTCTCATCAGGGACACCAATAGCTTCATATTACTAAATAGGATTTTCATCCTATTTCATCCATCAGCAGCATTTTTCCCCACTTAGCTTCCAAGATACCATATACCCCTTGTTTTCTTCCTTCATCCCTTGTTTTTGTTTTGCTTCTTAGTCTCCTTTGTTGTTTCCTCCTCGTTTACCTATGGGATCCAAGACCCAGACTTCAAGCTGCATTTTTATCTACTCTCATTTCCGAGGTGATCTCCTCTAGTCTCATGACTTTAAAGACCATCTTTAAGACTAGATCCATAAATTATGCCCTTCCTGATTCTTAGCTCTGAATTTCTGACATTTGTATCCTAATTCCTTCCTTGTTTCTTTTTAGATGTTTGATGAGCACCTCAAGACCAAACTCTTGAACTATATCTCCAAATTTGTTTAACTCATAATTTTCTCAATCTCAATAAATAACAAAACTTTATTTCTTGCTCAAACCAGACGTCTTGGAGTCATCTTTAACAACTCCTTTTCTCTCACTTTCCATTATCAAATGTGTCAGCAAAGCCTTTTGACTCTATCTCTAATTTATATTGAGAATCTGACCACTTCTCACCCCCTTCACTCCTATTTGTCCAAGCTGTTGTAATCCATCACATGGATAATTATAGTATTTTCTTTTTATATCTTCTCAGTTCCCCCTTGATTCTTTCACATTGAAAGAAGTGTTTAGGGGCAAAATAGGCAGGTTTACGAACTTTCAGAAATTAAGGGGTCCATGGAAAAAGCACAGGGCTACAGAGCAGCAGAAGGTACATTTCCATAGAATAAGGGAACTGGAAACAGCAGAAGGTATGTATTTACAAAATAAAGGGAAGGAAGCCCTCATTCAGAGCGGGAAGAAGAAAGCCCGAAGGGAATGGGAAAGCAATAAGGGAGAAGAAGAGGAGAGCCTCCAGTACCTCACGTGAGGTTCAAGCTCTAGAGTTGCTATAGTAACCAACCTAAGGGGATAGTGACCAATCAGAGGGGATATCAGTGCACAAAGATCTTCAGCCTTTATAAACTGTAGGAAAAGAGACTTAATGGGATTCTTTCCCCTCCCCACATGGGAGTCTATGCTTGTTTCTCAATAAATTTCCACCTTTTACTATACCACCTTTCATCTGTGGTTTCATTCTTTGATTCCACCTGGACAAGAGCTCAGGAACCTTCCTGGCCAGAGGAGCACCAGGCCTTCCAGTCCAACTTTTTAGTATTAACATTATCCTCAACATAGTAGCTAAAATCTAAGTCAAATCATTGCTTTTTCTGACCTGCCTCTTAATTCCCTCCATACTGGTCTCCTCAGTCTTCATTGAAAATACCACGTAGGCCTCAGGGCTATTGCATTTACTGTGTCTTCTGTTTAAAATGCTTTTTCCCAGATAAGAACATAGTTGTCTCTTTTACTTTATTAAAATATATATTCAAATATTACTTAGTACATGACAGATGATTTCCCTAACCACCAGTATTTAATAGCAACCTCCTTCACACCCACTTACACATGGTGCATCCTTCTTACTCAGCTTATTTTTTTCTGTAGCCCTTATCACTATCTAACATTTAAAAAAAATATATTTTTATTGATTTCACAGAAGAAAGGGAGAGGGAGAGATAGAAACATCAATGATGAAAGAGAATTATTGATTGGCTGCCTCCTGCACACACCCCACTGGGGACCAAGCTTGCAACCTGAGCTTGTGTCCTTGACTGGAATCGAACCTGGGACCCTTCAATCCACAGGCCGATGCTCTATCCACTGAGCCAAACCAATTAGGGCTATCCAAAATATTTTTTGATATTTTTTTCCTTCATTGATTAAGGTATTACATATGTGTGCTTACCCCCCTATTGCCCCCCCCCATGCCCTCACCCTCCTGGTGTCTGTGTCCATTGGTTAGGCTTATATGCATGCATACAAGTTCTTTGGTTGATCTCTCCCCCTTACCCCCACCCTCCCCTACCTTCCCTCTGAGGTTTGACAGTCTGATCAATGCTTCTCTGTCTCTAGATAAGTTTTTTGTTCATCAGTTTATGTTGTTCATTATATTCCACAAATGAGTGAGATCATGTGATATTTATCTTTCTTTGACTGGCTTATTTCACTTAGCATAATGCTCTCCAGTTCCATCCATGCTGTTGCAAATGGTAAGAATTCCTTTTTAAAAAAATATATTTTTATTAATTTTAGAGAGGAAGGGAGAGGGATAGAGAGATAGAAACATCAATTGTGAGAGAGAATCATTGATAGGCTGCCTTCTGCATGTCCCCTACTAGGGATCAAGCCCGCAACCCAGGCATGTGCCCTTGGCCAGAATCGAACCTGAAACCCTTCAGTCCGCAGGCCAACACTCTATCCACTGAGCCAAACCGGTGCCCGTCCCTTTGATAGTTCAGCTGGTAGAGTGGAGGACTATAGTTGATTTCCTTCTTTTTCTTACCACAGCGTAGTATTCCATTGTGTAGATGTACCACTTCTTGTTAATCCACACATCTGCTGATGGGCATTTAGGCTGTTTCCAAATCTAAACTATGGTAAATTGTGCTGCTATGAACATAGGGGTGCATATATCCTTTCTGATAGGTGTTTCTAGTTTCTTGGGATATATTCCTAGAAGTGGGTCAAATGGGAGTTCCATTTTTAGTTTTTGAGGAAACTCCATACTGTTCTCCACAGTGGCTGCACCAGTCTGCATTCCCACCAGCAGTGCACGAGGGTTCCTTTTTCTCCGCATCCTCACCAGCACTTGTTGTTTGTTGATTTGTTGATGATAGCCTTTCTGACAAGTGTGAGATGGTACCGCATTGTCGTTTTGATTTGCATCTCTCGAATGATTAATGACTTTGAACATGTTTTCATATGTCTCTTGGCCTTCCTTGTGTCTTCTTTTGAAAAGTATTTATGTCCGTTGCCTATTTTTGATTGGGTTGTTTATCTTCCTTTTGTTAAGTTGTATGAGTTCCCTGTAAATGTTGGAGATTAAACCCTTATCGGTGATAACATTGGCAAATATGTTCTCCCATGCAGTGGGTTTTCTTGTTTTGTTGATGGTTTCTTTTGCTGTACAAAAGCTTTTTATTTTGATATAGTCCCATTTGTTTATTTTCTCCTTAGTTTCCAATGCCCTAGGAGCTGTTTCAGTGAAGAAATTGCTTCGGCATCTGTCTGAGATTTTGCTGCCTGTGGATTCCTCTAGTATTTTTATGGTTTCCCATCTTACATTTAAGTCCTTTACCCATTTTGAGTTTATTTTTGGGTATGGTGTAAGTTGGTGGTCTAGTTTCATTTTTTTTGCATGTATCTGTCCAATTTTCCCAACACCATTTATTGGAGACTTATCTTGACTCCATTGTATGTTCTTGCCTCCTTTGTCAAATATTAATTGAGCATAGTGGTTTGGGTTGATTTCTGGTTCTCTATTCTATTCCATTGGTCTATATGTCTGTTCTTGTGCCAGTACCAGGCAGTTTTGAGAATAGTGGCTTTGTAATACAGCTTGATATCTGGTATTGAGATCCCTACTACTTTGTTTTTTTTTTTCTCAGGATTGCTGCAGCTATTTGGGGTCTTTTTTTATTCCAGATGAATTTTTGGAGAGTTTGTTCTAGGTCTGTGAAATATGCCAGTGGTATTTTAATGGGGAGTGCATTGAATCTATAGATTGCTTTGGGTAGTATGGACATTTTAATGATGTTGATTCTACCAATCCATGAACATTGTATGTTCTTCATCTGTTTATCTTCCTTTGTATCTTTTTTCATTATCCTGTAGTTTTCTGAGTACAGGTCCTTTATCTCCTTGGTTAAGTTTATTCCTAGGTATCTTAATTTTTGTGGTGCAATGGTAAATATGATTGGTTTTTAAATCTCTCTTTCTGTAAGTTCACTATTGGTGTATAGAAATGCCATAGATTTCTTGGCGTTAATTTTGTATCCTTTTACATTGCTGAATTCATTTTTGAAATCTAATAATTTTTTGATGGAGTCTTTAGGGTTTTCTATATACAGTATCATGTCATCTGTGAATAATGACAGTTTTATGTTTTCTTTTCCAATTTGGATACTTTTTATTTTTTCTTCTTGTCTAATTGCTATGGCTAGGACTTCCAGATCTATGTCGAACAGGTGTGGTGAAAGTGGGCATCCCTGTCTTGTTCCTGTTCTTAGATGAAATGGTTTTAGTTTTTGCCTATTTAGTATGATGTTGGCTGTAGGTTTGTCATATAAGGCTTTTATTATGTTGAGGTATGATCTATTCAACATATCTTATATTTAGTTATTTATTTGTTTGCTTTCTTCCATCACCATTAGAACGTAAATTTTGTAAGGGAGGGGCCTTGGTTTTGTTAACTGCTTTATCCTCTTTGTGGAGAAGAATACCTGGCTCTTAGTAGAAGCATAATAAAAACTTTTAAAATATATTTTAATTGATTTCAGAGGGAGAGATATATAGAAACATCATTGATGAGAGAGAACCATTGATTGGCTGCCTCTTGTACACCCCACACTGGGGATCAAGCCTGCAACCTGGGCATATGACCTGACCAGGAGTGGAACCATAACTTCCAGGTACATAGGTCAACACTCAAACATTGAGCCACACCAGCCAGGCTAATAAATACTTATTGAATAAAATAATGAATTTAATGGTATAATAATCATATGAGGTAGATAATACCATTCTTATTTAAAACTGGTCTTCAGGGAGATTAAGACATGTTATGGTCTGAATGTTTGTGTTCCTCCAAACTCATATGTTGAAATCCTAAGGTCCAATATTATGGTATTAGTGAGGAAGCGTCTTTGGAAGGTGAGTAGGACAGGAGAGGGGGGGCAGCTTATGAATAGAATCAACGTCCTTATAAAAGATGTTGGAGGAAGCTCAATAGCCACTTCCACCATGTGAGGACACAGTGAGAAGTCACAGTCTACCACTCAAAAGAGAGTTTTCACCAGACCCTGACTATCCTGGCACCCTGATCTAGGACTTCCATCCTCCAGATCATTGAGAAATAAATTTCCTTTTTCTATAGGTTACCCATTGGCTATCCATAGCCTGTGATATGTTTGTTATAGCAGCCCACAGGGACAAAGATAAGTCACATGGCCAAAATCGGAGAGATTGTAATTCATTACACCTGGGTTTGATCACAGACCTGTGCAATTGCAAACGCTAGGTTTATCACCACTATGTTATTTATGAGCCCTTATTTCAAAACAAACATCACCTCAAAAAATGGGCAGTCATCTCACTCACTAACAAATTGGTAATGGAGTATAATGCAATAATTTACAACAATTACATAGAATGTGTGCTTTAGACAAACACTAGACAGTAGAACCAGGATTTAATTTCTAAGAAACGGGGCTTAGATAAATGTAATTTTTAAAAAATTGCATGGAAAAATATGTTAAGTAAAAATAAGTTTCACATATTATAAAAAACAAAATCACTTCACAAATAATTAACCATGTAATCATATTTATAAATAAAAACTACATTTTAACTTCTTTCCATTTCTAAAATTTCAGTGTTCTTTGATGCCACTTGTATTGTCCCAGGAAAACCTTGACTCATTTGCCTTGAAGGGATTTTGGAAATTAAAGTAAGACAAATAATGCCTAATGCCTAATGGCTACGCAATAAATATTAGTTTATTTTTTAAAATATCTGTGTACCACTTCAGAGATATTGTTGTTCCAAAGACTTTATATGTACTGTCTTTTTGGTAATACTTTTGGTGTTTAACAATCTTTATTGCAAGATGGAATTGTCCTATTTTTTCAACTGTGGGCATTGGTCACAGTGGTAATAGTTCCCCAAGTGAATACCATGTATGTAATGATATTTTTAAAATATAATTTTATTTAATTTATTTTTTAATATATTTTTATTGATTTTAGAGAGGAAGGGAGAGGGAGAGAGAGAGAGAAACATCAATGATGAGAAAGAATCATTGACATGCTGCCTCCTGCACGCCCCACACTGGGGATCGAGCCCGCAACCTGGGCACGTGCCCTAGACTGGAATCAAACCTGGGATCTTTCAGTCCGCAGGCCGATGCTCTATCAACTGAGCCAAAATGGTTAGGGCTGTAATGCTTTTTATTTATGCATTCCAACATGTATAAAATAAACAATAAATATAAGTGAAATGTCTCTTCTTATAGTTAGTTTACAAAACAGTTAAATGAGCCTTATTTTTTTCTTTGGTATTTTTTTCTCCAAGTACAACAATGCTCTTTATTGTGGACATGCATTTTTAAGTTTTTCTTGAGAAAATGTTCTCAGCTCCAAATTTTTGTTCATGCTAAGAAAAGATTTAAATAGCTCATTCCACTTAGAGGCTGAATTTTAGGGGTCAGAATGAGTTGAGATTCCACGTGCTTAATTCTTCTAGGCTTCCAAAAACAATATAACAACATGCGTATTGTAACGCCCTGGACGCAAGCCGCTGTCACAAAGAACCAAGAGATGCCTCTCATGCAAATAGCAAAGGGTTTATTGTTTCCAACATGCTGGGGCTTACAGCTTACTCTGAGGCACAGAGAAGCGGCTGCAAGCCCCGACCAAGAGTTTAAGTATAGGTTATATACTTTTCAGCAAACGGGGGAAGTAATCTGGGGTCATTCTACTGGGGATCTGGCGCCGTTGTGAGTTAATGCCTGTCTGGTTTCTTATCAAGTTGCTTGTTTCTCAGTTCACTCCCGGGCTGCGGCCATCTCCCGTAACCTCCCTGGCTGCAGCTGTCTCCCATAAAAGTTGTAAAAGTTGTTTGTTTCATCCGCCCCTTCTGACCTTCCTGATTGCCCTGGTGCCGTTTGTTCCATCTGCCTTTTCTGACCCTCCTGACCTGATTATATTGGCGCCTCTCATTCCCCCCCTTTTTCTGTGGACGGTTTCTAATCTTAGAGACCTTCAGGACCTTCAGGCTCAGCTAAGGCTGAGTATTGTTGCCTGATGATAAGGAGTTTAATGTCCCCTACCCTCTGTTGTATGAATTCCATAATTTTATTTATAATACAGGGTCCTATAGAGAGGATTAACAGCAGGATTATGAGCGGTCCTGCGATTGCTGACAACAGGGTTGTTAACCATGGCGACTGTGTAAACCAAGATTCAAACCAACTTTTCTGCGCCTCCCTTTCCTTTTGTCGCTCGGCTAGCCGCTGCCGAAGTTTGGTCATGGACTCCTCTACTACCCCTGTATGATCGGCATAAAAACAACACTCTTCCCTGAGGGCTGCACAGAGCCCTCCTTCCTGCATAAACAGGAGGTCGAGACCACGTCTGTTTTGCAGGACTACCTCTGAGAGCGATGTGAGGGAGTCCTTAAGGGCAGTTATAGAGGTTTCTAATTTCTTTAAATCCTGATCTATAGCAGCCTGGAGCTGATGCATATGGCTCGACCCCTGGATAAGGGCAGTAGTTCCAGTTCCTATCCCCACTGCTGTTCTAACTCCTAGGAGGACTGCTATAGTGAGAGACACTGGTTCCCTCTTGAAGCGGGTGACACGCTCCCCCACCATCTCCTCGAACGAACTTGCATCATGATATAGTACTCGAGGAAACAAACGGACCATAACACAGAAATGATGAGAGCTATTGAATACAGCAGTGGAAATACAAGGGGTCAGACCGGTACTGCAGGCCCACCAAGTTCCTGCCTCTGGAGCCAGATATCCAGCTGTGGAGTTTATAAAGACAGTTCTGGCACAGAGTTGCTGGTGGCCCAGTGGGGGGGTACCTATGCAGAGTCCTTTGCCAGAAACCTCAGGGAGGGTTAGCTTGTGATCTCCTCCCCAATTGCAGGCAGAGCTTGTGGTCAGGGTATAAGTTCCGTTTACTGCAGTCCCCTCGTAATAAGGGGGTGTTGCCGAGAGGCAGAGCCAGCAGGATCGAGTCAAATCACTTTGGGTTGCATTAAGAGCAGTGTAGGCCCCACTTACGAGGTTAAACAGGGGGAGCCTACCACTTGGGCTTCTCAGGGTAGGAGCCCCGCTACTCGGGGTCCGAACAGGGTTGGTAACTTGGGGAGATTCTGTTACTGGCCCCGCCAAGTAGTGGGGCCGGAGTGGGGAGACCGGACGGACAGCTGGATTGGGCCCCACTGGGACTGGTGTGGTCTCTTGTTGTAGTTTGATAGTAAACCAGAGACCAAAGTCATATCCGGAGGCATAAAACCTAAGCCCCCAGGTCCTCCCCTTGTACCAGTGGGGGAGCTTGTCCGCCCCTCTGCCTCGTTCTGTTAAGGAGATATTTAATCCATTACACAAAGCTTCTGTTTCACATTCCCCCCTTTTTCTGCTCCAGTGGACAGTTATCCAGTCCGAACTGGATCGGGTGGTCCAATAAGCTGACCCCGTGGTTTCACACCCCCATGCTGCGCAATAAAGGGATTCAGGCCCACCACAGCTCCGTATCTTACTCCGACTACGATCATCTCTTGGGCAAACATAAAAGGTGAGGCGGCCCAGGGAGGTACGCTTGCCACTATTTAGACACCCCGGTGTGTGATCGTTACTGGGACTATTTCCATAATAGAGTAAGTGACGCCCCCCGGTTGCTGATGGAATTTTGTTGGGGTCCTCAATCTCCGGTATGTCCCATGTGTCTAGGCCGACAGCTAGCTGGCATACGTCTGGAGATAAGGTAGGCCACCAGCTACCCGGAGTATGGACACCTTTGGTTGACCAGACTACTTGCCCTGCTGGGTTGATGACTTCCCAGGTTAAGGTTACAGGGGCATGGGGGTTACTGGCCATCGGGTTGGTTAGGCAGGGGCTTACGACAAAAGCGAAGCTTAAGAGGGTTATCAGTCCTTTCCATTGTCCATTCAGGTCCCGGTGGCGGTGCAGGCTTGAGATGAGAGGCATGGATCCAAGGAGTGATGCCATCTACTTTAACCGCAGTCGGAGTGGTCAGCAGCACCACGTAAGGTCCTTTCCATCGGGGCTCCAAGCTGTGGGTCTGGTGCCTCCTCACGAACACCGAGTCTCCAACGTGGAAGGAGTGGGGCACTTTGAGGTCTCCTGGCTGATAAGCAGAGGCCAAGGGCTTCCAGACAAATTGCTGAATTCCCTCTAAAGCCTTTAACCTGGCAAGTAAAGGAGTATGGGGTAATGAGTCTTTGTCTATGGTGGGTGACATTTTTGAGACCGGAGGTGGGGTTCCATACAGAATTTCAAAAGGGGTGAGATTATACATAGAGGGTGAGGGCGTGTTCCGAGCACGGAACAGGGCATAAGGTAGGAGCAAGGTCCAATCCTGAACGCCAGTCTCTAAGGTCAATTTAGTTAAGGTCTCCTTAATGGTTCTATTCATTCTTTCTACCTGCCCTGAACTTTGGGGACGATAAGCACAATGTAATTTCCAATTAATCCCCAATACCTTGGCCACTCCCTGACTTACCTGGGCCACGAAAGCAGGTCCGTTATCTGACCCAATTACCTGGGGCAGTCCGAATCGAGGAAAAAGTTCTTCCATAATCTTCTTAACCACCACTTGCGCTGTTTCCCTTCGGGTGGGGTAGGCCTCTACCCATCCTGAGAAAGTATCTACAAAAACTAAGAGAAATCTTAACCCACACTTGGCTGGTTTGATTTCAGTAAAGTCCACCTCCCAAAACTGGCCAGGCCTATTTCCTCTGAGCCTCTTTCCCTCTGATATTTGCGACGGGTGTGCATTTACAGCCTGACAGGCTCGGCAGTCTCTTGCCACCTGTTCAGCTAGTTTTCTGTTTTCCGCAGCTGCTAGAGTGAAGGGCTGCTCTTTTAATAGCTCTTGCATCTTCCTGGCCCCTAAATGAGTGAGCTGATGTACATGCTGTAAGTAGGAGGTCGCTTGTTGTTCCTTACTCCCTGTGGTTACGGGCGTTGTGTCCTCCTCAGGAGTCTTGTTCACTAGTGCTAGAACCCCTGCCCCTTTAAGAGCTGCCGCCTTTGCTTCTTCGTCTGCCCGCCGATTTCCTGTGGCTACAGGGTCCGACCCCTTTTGATGGCCGGGGCAATGAACAATAGCTAATTTGGTAGGCAGTAGGACAGCTGCTAGTAGTCTAAGGATTTCGGTCTTGTTTTTGATGTCCTTTCCAGCTGAGGTTAACAGTCCCCTTTGCTGGTATATGGCCCCATGTACATGAGCCGTGGCGAAGGCATAACGGCTATCCGTATAAATGGTAGCCTTCTTCCCCTCAGCCAGTTATAAGGCTTTTGTGAGAGCAATTAGTTCCGCTTTCTGGGCGGAGGTCCCTTCTGGTAGCCCTGCAGACCATACAACCTTGTCTTTGCTAACTACCGCCGCCCCTGCGCATTTCTTACCATCCTGCAGGAAGCTGCTGCCGTCCGTGAACCAGGTCACCTCTGAGTCTGGCAGTGGAAAGTCCTTTAGGTCACGACGGATTCCTGCTTCTTCTGCCAGGATATCCTGGCAGGAGTGTAGGACCGGGTCTGCAGCCTCATCCGGAAGTAGAGTGGCAGGGTTTAAGGCGATTGGAGGTCCGAAGGTCACTCGGTCCTTGTCTAACAGAATGCTCTGATAGTGCGTGATGCGAGCATTCGAGAGCCACCGGTCTGGGGGCTGCCTGATGATACTTTCCAGCATATGAGGGGCCACAATAGTTAGTTTCTGTCCCAGAGTCAGTTTGTCCGCATCTTTGGCTAGTAAGGCGGCGGCAGCTATAGCTTTTAGACAGCGGGGCCAGCCCCCAGCTACTGAATCCAAACGTTTGGACAGGTAGGCTACAGGTCTTTTCCAGGGTCCCAAAGTCTGGGTCAAGACCCCTCGCGCCACTCCCCCTCACTCCTCTATGTAAAGGGTGAAGGGCTTTTCGACATCAGGAAGCGCCAGTGCTGGGGCTGATAGCAGGGCTCTTTTTATATCATCAAAGGCTCGCTGTTGTTCTGACCCCCAAGAGAATTCTGTGTCCCCCTTCAGGAGCGGGTACAGCGGGGCGGCTAGCGAGGCAAATCCCGGAATCCACAGTCTACAGAACCCAGCTGTCCCCAAGAACTCTCGGAGTTGTTTCCTGGAAGTTGGTGTGGGGATCTGCACAACAGTCTTTTTCCGCGCCTCAGTTAACCAGCGTTTTCCTCCCCGGAGAGTATACCCCAGGAAAGTAATTTCCTGTCTGCATAGTTGGGCCTTCTTAGCTGATGCCCTATACCCAAGCCGAGCGAGCTCCTGCAGTAAGGAGCGGGTCCTGTACTCACATTCTTCCGGAGACGACGCGGCCAGCAGCAGGTCATCCACATACTGGAGCAGGGTTACCTCCGGGTGCTGGGTTCTGAAGGCGCCCAGGTCCTGATGGAGGGCCTCATCGAAGATCGTGGGGGAGTTTTTAAATCCTTGGGGCAGCCTGGTCCAAGTCAGTTGCCCTGCAAGACCAGCCTCCGGGTCGGCCCATTCAAAGGCGAATAGTGGTTGACTGCTTTCGCAGAGCCGCAGGCAGAAAAAGGCATCCTTTAAATCCAATACAGTGTACCAGCTCCTGTCAGGTGGAAGGGAACTCAGAAGATTGTAAGGGTTAGGGACAGTGGGGTGTATGTCCTGTACCCTGCTATTAACTTCTCGTAGATCTTGCACCGGCCGATAATCCCCGGTCCCCGGTTTCTTGACGGGAAGGAGTGGTGTGTTCCAAGCTGACTGGCAGGGCTTCAGGACGCCTCCCTGCAGTAGCTTTAGAATATGTGGTCTGATTCCTTCCCGAGCTTCCTTACTCATGGGATACTGCCTCACCCGAATTGGAACTGCAGAGGTTTTTAAGGCAACCACTACCGGAGGTTGATTTCTCGCCAGCCCTAACCCGGCCTTCTCCGCCCAGGCATCCGGATATTCACTAAGCCACCTTGTTACATCCTGTTCCTTTACCGGGGAGTCATACAGGCGGTATTTGTCCTCCATAGACATTGTCAGAGCTGTTACTACTGGTTGCTGGACTAGGGGGCTCAAGAACTCTACTCTGGGCCCTTCGGGGTTGAAGGTGATGCGGGCTTTTAGTTTGGTAAGCAGATCTCTCCCCATAAGGGGAGCTGGGCAGTCAGGTATCACCAGGAAGGAATGATGGACCTTTCCCCTTCCCAAGTCTAAAGTTCTTTTGGTGGTCCAGGCTCGGTATCGGCTGCCGTTGGCACCCCTCACCAGGGACCGCTTAGTTGACAGCGGCCCCAATGGTGCTTGTAATGCCGAGTAAACAGCTCCGGTGTCCACCTCAAAGTCAATAGGGGTCCCCTCCACATCAAACTTTACCCTGAGCTCGGGGAGGGGGTCCGAGCCCCGTCGCCCCTAGTCCTCATCCAGGGCCAACAAGGTAGACTGCTTGGCCTGCAAGCCCTGTTTGAGCTTAGGACAATCTTTCTTCCAGTGCCCGTACTCCTTGCAGTATGCACATTGATCCGGGTCCAAGTTTGGTCGCGGCCGTGGCCCAGCCCTGCCTCCCTTCCTGTCTCTCTCTTTACTGCTACCAACTGCCGTGGCCAGGATTTTAGTTAATGCTTTATCTCTTTTTCTATCCCTCGCATCCTCTCTTTCTTCTCTCTCCTTTTCCTTACGTTCCTCTTTCTCCTCCTCCGTCTCCCTTTTATGAAAAACTTTATCCGCTTCTTTAACTAAGTCCCTAAGAGTGAGGTCCTGCAGTCCATCAAGGCGTTGCAGCTTCCGCCTTATATCTGCAGCGGATTGGCCAATGAAAGCCATGGCTACTGAAGCCCTCTGGTCCTCCGACTGCGGATCGAAGGGGGTGAACCTCCGATAAGCTTCCATGAGCCTTTCTAGGAAGACTGCAGGAGATTCAGCAGGGCCCTGGACGACCTCCCTTACCTTAGCCAAATTGGTGGGCCGCCTGGAAGCTGCCCGGAGACCCGCCACGAGAGCCTGGCGATAGGAGGACAGATGCTCCCTACCTTCCGAAGTATTAGGGTCCCAGTTGGGGCGCGCTAGTGGGAAAATGTCGTCAATGATGTTCGGCAGCTGTGTCGGGCGCCCGTCCCGTCCCGGGACGTTCTTCCGTGCTTCTAGCAGAATCCGGTCTCTTTCCTCTGTGGTGAAGAGGGTCCCTAGTAGCTGCTGGCAATCATCCCAGGTGGGCTGGTGGGAAAACATGAGGGACTCCACGAGACCTGTTAGTCGAGTGGGGTCTTCAGAGAAAGGAGGGTTATTATTTTTCCAATTATATAAATCAGAGGAGGAAAATGGCCAATACTGGAGGGCCGGCATCTCCCCCCCGTTTCCATTTTCCACCATAGGCCCGTAAGGGCGTAACGGCAGAGTAGTGGCCACAGGTCCTTCATCCGGTTGGCACCGGCTCCTAGTCCGCTGTGCTGGCCCGTCGCCCGGTGGCAGCAGGGAACCCTCGAGGGTGGAATCTGGGGAGGCCACCGTTGGGGACGCTGGCCGGAGGGCTGGACCGGGTGCCGGCACTTGGTCGTGCCGCTGCGGTGCCCCGGCCGCCGGAGGCTGCAAAGGCGAAGCATAAGGTGGCGGGAAATCTAGGAGAATAAGATCAGGTTGTGAGTCCGGGAGGACCGGAGAAGCAGAGGGTGGAGGAGAGGGGAGAGCCGGCTTCACAGGGAGAATTGCTGGCTCAGAAGCAGAGACCGAGGACCTAGGGAGAGAACCAGGGGGTAAGAAGGGCTTGACCCACGCCGGGGGGTTCTCATATAAGTCCTGCCAGACCAGGATATAAGGCTCCTGGCCTGGATGTCCGTGTCGGCCAGGCTGAAAAACCAGTTTCCTTACTTCCCTGATGAGAGGCAGATGGAAGGACCCCTCCGGGGGCCATCCGACATTAAAGGCGGGCCACTCGGATGAACAAAAAGTCTGCCATTTACCCTTTTTGATGATAAGAGAAAGGTTTTGAGCTCGTCCCTTGACTTCTGACCAGCGGTCCAGGGTCAGAGACAAAGGAGTAGAGGCAGACTGGCCCATGATCGAAAATACACATACACTTGCACCAACAACAAGAAACAAAGAACAAAAGACAAGGACAGACACAACGCGTTGAGACAAAAATCAAAGGATCCAAAAAGAAGGTTTTTCAAAGCCAATTGACCCAGCTGGCAACAGAGTTTCAGAACAAACGAGAGGAATCCAGGCACCCCTGGTCCTCTCCAGACTCCACCAGGGCGTCCCCCGGGGATGTGGCCTGCGACCTCCCGACACGTCTGTCAGCCGCAGTCGGGGGAGGCTCACGCCCCTCCCCGACAGCCACCAAACGAACAGAGCTCTGACCAAACAGATTTGCTAGCACTGACCAAACAGCAGGGGAGGCTCACGCCCCTCCCCGACAGCCACCAAACAAACAGATCTCTGACCAAACAGATTTGCCGGCTTCAGACAAAATTCGAGCTCTCAATATCTAAGCGATCGCTATTCTTATCCAAAAAGGCGCCGTCACTTACCCCAAGAAGCGTCTGTTGTGAGTTAATGCCTGTCTGGTTTCTTATCAAGTTGTTTCTCAGTTTACTCCCGGGCTGCAGCCATCTCCTGTAACCTCCCTGGCTGCAGCTGTCTCCCATAAAAGTTGTAAAAGTTGTTTGTTTCATCCGCCCCTTCTGACCTTCCTGATTGCCCTGGTGCCGTTTGTTCCATCTGCCTTTTCTGGCCCTCCTGACCTGATTATATTGGCGCCTCTCACCCTGCCCCCAGCCCCTGCCCCCTGCCTCCGCTGCCCCTGCCTCCGCTGCCTCTGCCCCCCAGCCCCGCTGTCGCTGTCGGGAGGAGGGCCGGGCCCTGGGCGCCTGGGGGTCTGCTGAGGCCACAAGGGAGGGCTCCAGCCCAGTGGGGGGCAGGTGGCTGCCAATGACCCGGCTCCCAAGTGGCCTGGCCGCCTCGCTGGCAGGGCGGGGGTGGGGGGTGGGGTGAGGGTGGGGGCTCGGGGGCGCAGGGGTCCGGGCACCGCGGAGTTCACCCCCAGGGCAGCTCACTGGGTCCTCAGTCCCGAGCACCGTGTCCCTGGGGCCCGTAAAGCCCCCCAGACTGCGGCGGGGCTGCGACCCCCAGGTTGGCAGCTTGTCTTCGGGAGCCCCGGGTGCTCACTGAGCCGGTGCGGTGGGCGCTCCTGGGGCTGGGCTCCCCGGAAGGTCTCGGGGACCCTGCACAGCGACGGCTGTTCCACGCTGAGCAGAGGGGTTCGCTCCCGCTGGCGGAGGGCCCCGCCCCGCATCAGGGAAGTTCCTTCATGGAGGACAAGCCCTCCCCAGCTTGGCTGCGGGGAAACTTACCCAGTGAGCGGGGCCTCCTCTGAGCCATCACCGCAGCGGGGGCGGCACTGGCTGCGGGACCTGCTCAGGGCAGCGTGGGGGGGTGGGGGAGGGCGGGTCGTCAGGGCCGGAGGGGCTTCCGCAGCCGGGCTTCCTGTCCACACTCGGGCATGGAGATGCCCCATGGGCACAGGGTGGGGTCCTGCCCCCGAGGCTGTGGGGCAGGTGCTGCACCCGAAGGCCTGGTTCCCCTTGTGGCTGTGGCTTTCTCCCCCCACCCCGCCCCCACCCCACACGGCCTGAAGCCAGGCCCTCCCCCAGAAAGCAGCCGCAGGGCTCCCGAGGGCGCTTTGCCCGCGGAGGGTGGGAGGGTGCAGCTGCAGGGCGCCCCCCAGAGGGAGCCTTGTCTGTGGGGCGGGTGGCCAGGACCCGGATTGTCCCCTGTTCGCACCCTAATGATTCTTCTGCCCTCGGAAACACTGTGCGCGGTTTGCTATCGGCAGCTCCGAGGATCCAGCAGCCCCAAGGAATTTTTTCCCCCTCTTTTTCTTTTTGGGTTTGTTTTGGCATTATAAATATATGTATTATTGATTTCAGAGAGGAAGGGGCAGAAAGAGGGAGAAACATCAGTGATGAAGAGAATCAAGGATCGGCTGCCTCCTGCCCACCCCCCACTGGGGATCGAGCCTCTGCCCTGACCCAGAATCCAGTCTGCAGGCCGAGGCACTATCCACTGAGCGAACCGGCCAGGGCTGTTTTAGCAATTTTGGCCTCAGGGCTTGTCCGCAGTGAACGGACAGGGACTGGAGTGTTTGCAGGCAGCAGAGGAAGGAGGCACCCAGCACGGGCGGCCCCACCAGGAGCTCAGAGAGCAGGGCCTTTGCTCAGGTTCCCCACCAGGAGCTCAGCGAGCAGGGCCTGCGCTCAGGTTTCCCACCAGGAGCTCAGGGAGCAGGGCCTGCGCTCAGGTTCCCCACCAGGAGCTCAGCGAGCAGGGGTTCCCCACCCGAGCCGACTGAGGCTGCAGTAAATGCCGAGAGAATCAGAGAGGCTGAGGCATTTGGAGAAAGAGGCCAACAAAGTAAGAGGGAGTGACTGTCGGTTAGGAGTCTGTATACGGGGACCTGACAGGGGAACCGGCCAGGCCTGGGGGAGCCTGTGAGGGTGCTGGGCTGGGAGCTGGGCTGGGGGCAGGGCTGGGCTTGGCCGGAGGCGCACCTGAGCCTGGCGGCCAGCGGGCAGGAAATAGCGGGCTAGGGCAGCCACCAGCTGATGTGCGATCAGGATCACTTTTCACTGACGGCTGGATGGCAATCTGGTCCCGGCCGGTCCTCATTGGAAGGAGGTGAGGCAAGAGGCGGGCTGAGAGCCTCACTGGCCCTGAGCTGAGAACGTGAGGGTGCAGTCTTTCAGCCCTGCGTCTCCACGGCCCTCATGAAACTCCGACCCGCTCCAAACAGCCCAGGTTTCCCAGGAAGCCTGGCCTTGTCTTGAGCTCAGCAGAGCCTGGTGGTGAGTGTGCTGGCCCTGCCTCCTGGCACGGAGCACTGTGTAAAGACAGTCTCTCCAACACACGGTCCTGGGAACATTGCACAGTACATGCAAAAGAGTGAAACCAGACCACCAACTCATACCACACACCAGAATAAACTCAAAATGGATAAAAGCCGAAACCGGTTTGGCTCAGTGGATAGAGCGTCGGCCTGCGGACTCAAGGGTCCCAGGTTCGATTCCGGTCAAGGGCATGTACCTGGGTTGCAGGCACATCCCCAGTGGGAGATGTGCAGGAGGCAGTTGATTGATGTTTCTCTCTCATCGATGTTTCTAACTCTCTCTCTCCCTTCCTCTCTGTAAAAATTCAATAAAATATATTTTTTTAAAAAAATGGATAAAAGACGTAAGTCATGAAACATAAAAATACTAGAAGAAAATGTAGGCAACTAAATCTCAGATATCTCATGGAGCAGAATGTTTGCTAATACATTGCCTAGGGTTAGAGAAACTAAGGAAAAAATAAACAAGTGGGACCACATCAAACGCAAAACTTCTGCACAGCAAAATAAACCAGCATCAAAATGAAAAGGGAGCCCACTGTGTGGGAGAATTTATTTGCCAATGATACATCTGTAAGGGGTTAATTTCCAAAAAACTTAAGTGCTCATACAAGTCAACAAAAGGAAAACAAACAATCCAATTAAAACAGGAGCCCTGGCTGGTGTGGCTAAATGGATAGAGTGTCAGCCTGTGGACTGAAGGGTCCTGGATTCGATTCTGGTCAAGGGCACATGGCCAGCTTGCGGGCTCAATCCCCAGTACTGGGTGTGCAGGAGGCAGCCGATCAATAATTCTCTCTCATCATTGATGTTTCTATCTCTCTCTCCTCTCCCTTTCTCTCTGAAATCAATAAAAATATAGTTTTTTTAAAAAACATGAGCAGAGAACCTGAATAGACATTTTCCTAAAGAGGACATACAGATAGCCAAGAGACCTATGAAAACATTCTCAATGTCACTACTCATCTGAGAGATACAAATTAAAACGACAATGAGGTACCATCTCACACCTGTCAGGCTGGCTATCATCAACAAATGACAAGTGCTGGCGAGGATGTGGAGAAAAGGGAACCCTCATGCACTGCTGGTGGGAATGCAGACTGGGGCAGCCACTGTGGAAAACAGTGCAGAGTTTCCTCAAAAAGTTAAATATGGAACTGCCATGTGACCCAGTGACCCCACTTCTAGGAATATATCCTAAGAAACCCGAAACACCAATCAGAAAGAATGTGTGCACCCCTATGTTCATAGCAACACTATTTACAGTAGATAACATCTGGAAACAGCCCAAGTGCCCATCAGTAGATGAGTGGATAAGAAAAACTGAAGTACATTTACACCATGGAATACTATATGAAAGGGCCAGGGCTACGCCCTCCATCTTGCCCCAAATCCTCCATTTTTGGGCAGCAGCCATGTGCTCAGCAAGGAGCCTCTTCCCGGAAGCTCAAGCCTCTGCTAGCCACACCTAGGATTTCTTTAAACTAACCAATGATAATCAAGGGAAGTGTGCGCCATAGATATGACCACATCCTGTGTAACAAGACACCGACTTGCTCCTGGCCAATCGGCAGGGCCCACAGTCCTCTCTCCTCCCCTTACTCCAACCCCCTATAAAACTCCTCTACCCACAAAGCTCTCTCTCTCTGCCCCCTGCCGCTGCGTCGGCGAGTGTGGTGGACGGAGAGCACGAGCTAGCTCGAATAAAGACTCTTATGCTTTTGCATCGGACTCGGCTGGCTCCCTGGTGGTCTCTTGGGGATCCTGAAATCTGGGCATAACACTATGTAGATATAAAAAAGAAGAATCTCTTACCCTTTGAGACAGCATGGAGGGTCCTGAGATGTTTATGCTAAGTGAAATAAGCCAGTCAGAAAAAGACAAATATCACATGATCTCACTTATATGTGGAATCTAATGAACACAATAAATGATGAATAAAATAGAACCGGAGGCATGGAAACATTGAACAGACTGAGGAATCTCAGAGGGAAGGGGGGCGGGGCCCAGGGGGGCAGTGGGAAGAGATTCACTAACGAATTATATGCATATGCATTGTCCATGGACATAGACCATAGGGTGGTGAAGGCCTGGCACTGGGTGGGAACCGGGTGCATGGGGCAATGGGGGAAAATGGGGGAGAGATTTGTAATACTCTCAACAATAAAGATTAAAAAATAAAAGACATCAATTAACTTAGGTCGCCCATTTGGAGTCTTGGTGATTAGCGCATGGCTTTAGTGGCTCAGAACCGAGCAGTTTAATTACCCACTGTCCTTGTCAACGTTGAAGAAGGTGGGGAAACAATGGGAGATATCAGGCTTGAGCAACTTCAGTCGCTTTCGTTTTTTTTATTTTTATTTTATATTCACCCCAAAATATGTTAATTGGCTTTAGAGGGAGGAAGGGTGAGAGAAAGAGAGACATCAACGTGAGAGAAACAGCAATTGACTACCTCCTGGAGGACTGAATCAGCAACGCGGGTATGTGCCCTGACCGGGAATCAAACCTGCAGGTTTCTGGTGCCCAGGACAATGTTCCAATGAGCTGAACATGGGCCAGGGCCGCCCCTTCAGTTTCTCAGAATGCTACCTCCTTTCTTCCCATTGAGGGCAGGGGCAGGGGCCTCTGTTAATCCCACAGCCTGTATGGGGCTGGCGATGGCGTTAATCCCCCCACACCCTTGTTCCCAGGCCTGCAGCAGCTCCTGGACCTCCAAAAGGGGGATGTAGAGTTTCAAGACTTGCTTTCTCATCTTTTTTCTTTTTTAAAAAATATATTTTATTGATTTTTTACAGAGAGGAAGGGAGAGGGATAGAGAGTTAGAAACATCGATCAGCTGCCTCCTGCGCACCCCCCACTGGGGATGTGCCTGAAACCCAGGTACATGCATTGACCGGAATCGAACCTGGGACTCTTCAGTCCACAGGCCAACCCTCTAGCCACTAAGTCAAACTGGTCAGGGCTCATCTTTTTTCTTGTTTCTGAATTTTACTATCTGGGAGGGAGGGAGATTTTTTCCACCTTTTTGAACCATCAATTTAGATCCTTTCTGAGTAGAAAACTTATAATCTAACAACATGAAAGTTTGCACATAAGAGATCTTATTCCGTCTACTAGACCTTTAGCCAAACAATTCTAGTTCGTCATTGGCTTATAGCTGTAAGTTGAACAGGCAGCTAGAATGCGACCTAATGGACACGCTGGTGTAATTGAGACTGAATCACCCAATTTAAAACAGAAACAAAGTTCAAAAGACAAAAACTAAGTTCAAAGAAACAAATGATCACAACTCAATCCTGCTGGGAGGAGGGCCCGAGACACCCGCCTTAGGCGCCCCTCACACCCATCGATGCCATGAGTGACCTTCACGAGGCCCAAATGCCACAAAGCCAAACGGCAGCGGCACAGGACTCCCGGGTGCACAGACAGCAGCCACTGAACCAAGTCCCCCAAATATAAGAAAGCAAGCAAAGAGCAACTGTAACCAAAGAGGCATTCCAGACAGACGGGGCTCTCAAATCAAACCCAAAATCCTCCCGTGGGAAAACCCGGATTAAAGCCACCGAGCTCTGTCCCCTGCTAACCAACCCTGGAAATGCCTCGTTGCTGAGTCCAGACAGCAGCCAGCCCAGGCGGCAGTGAGAGGGCTTTTGGTGTATGCCAGCTGGACTTGCTCAGTCTTGGAGCCAGCTGACGCCCCCAAAGACCATTTACTTTCACCAGCAAATCATTTATAGGGCGCTGATGCGGTGAGAGGGACAGGGAGAGTCCCTGAGATTTAAAAGACCCCTCCACAGCTCTGGGAAGTCCCTGTGAGTTCCTGGCACAGAGTCAGAGGGCCACAAGCAGCTGAGCGCGCCTCTGGGGCTGCTCGCCAAATCCTGATTGCAAACCAGGTTCAGCTGCTGGCCACTTTGAAAGCCAGTCCCAAGAGGCAGGGGCTGGTGTGAGGAAAATGGTTTATTCAAGTGCCAGCTGCCTGAGAAGATGGTAGACTCCCATCCCAAAGACCACTCTACTGTCCCGTTCGTGCAGGGTTTTTATAGGGAGGGAGAAGGCAAGAGAAACAGAGAGACCTGGCAGAGGGGCTGTGGACACGCTGAGTGTCCTTGCTGGTCCTGATACAATCTTCAATGTCAGCACCTGGAACCGGTCCTGCGAGCCACATTCCTGTGGTTGGCAGCCTGTGTAAGCCAGCATCATGTGGCCAATGCCATTCCTTGTACAGCCTGAAGCTGCTGGTGCCTGCAGGATGCTCATAAGGAAACATTAGTGTAGAGGTCCTTCGTGTAAGTTCGTTAGTACATTTTATTCTAGTTCAATTTCATGGTTAGTCAGAGTATAAAGTTATTATTCCCCATCACATTACTAAAATCATTAGATATTGTATGTATAAAACAAACAGAGAGGCTCTGAAAGGTGGAGAGAATCAGTAATTAATGAGAGATCTCCAACCCAAAACATGAGAAGGTGAGGAGTGGCTGGGGTTTCCTCTCACAGTTACTTGTGAGTGAGGGTGTTGGGAGTGTGTCCTCATGCGCCGGTGCCTGTCGGAATGTGCTTGCGAGCCTCTGCCTGGGGTTTCTGTCTGCGTGTTGTTTGACACAGACTTGGTCCCGAAGAAGCTTGTAACCCAGAAACACAAACAAGTACAGACAAAAATGCCCTTCAAAGAAGCCGCTTTCTCTATCCCAAAAGCTAGGAAAGTGGTATCTCACAAAGACAGAAATCTTTTAGGTAATAACTACCCTGCTTCATCCAAACACCCTGGCCTGGGCCGCCATGATGCACCGGGCGTGGGAGATTGTAGCTCCACAACAGGAATAACGAATCCTTTGACCCTCTGCGGGCCGGGCCAGAGAGCTGAGCTGGGTTTCCAACCCCAATGGTGGAGGGCGAGGCGGGCGCCTGTCCATGGGAAGGAACCTGCTCCCTCCAGCGCCAAGGAAAGCTGGGAGGAGACTTGAATTTCCCTGGAGGGTGTCAGTCTGCCAGCTGCAGCGGGAGGAGTTAAATAAGCCCGAGTCTCATAGCACAACACCCGCATGTCCAAGTTTCAGATAAATATTCCTCATTGTGCCAAGAAACAGAAAGCCCTCAATCTAAATTAAAAAAAAGAAAAGTCAATAAAGAAATGCCAGTGATATCAGGATTATCTGACAAAGATTTTAAGGCTTCCATTATGAAAGTACTTAAATAAGCAATTATAAACATGTTTGAAGCTACTAAAAAGTATAAAGCATTCAAATTTCTGTAAAAAACACCAGAATATATAAGAACTAATAGAAATTTTAGAACTACATATAATACAATTTTAAAATTATATAACCCTGTCTGGGGTGTTGGAACTAAGACAGATTGGAACTAAGACAATATATGATGTAAACGAACCAAGCAATGCTTAGAGAGATGGAGTTGCACTTTATTATTATTATTATTATTATTATTATTGTTGTTGTTGTTGTTACTAGTGCACAAAAATTTGTGCACTTGGGGGGGGGTCCCTCAGCCCGGCCTGTGCCCTCTTGCAGTCTGGGACTCCTCAGGAGATAACGACCTGCTGGCTTAGGCCTGCTCCTGGGTGGCAGAGGGCAGGCCCAATCCCTAGGTGCCTGCCCCACAGCCCCTGGTCGGGCTCAGAGCAGGGCTGATTAGGGAGTTGAGGCGCTGCCCCCTGTCATGCACAGAGCAGGGCGGATTGGGAGGTTGCGATGCCACCCTCAGTCACGCTCAGGGTAGGGCCGATTGGGGGGTTGGGGCACCGCCCCCTGTCACACTCAAGGCAGGGTCGATGGGGAGGTTGCAGCGCCACCCCCGTCACGCACAGAGCAGGGCCAATCAGGGGGTGGGGCGCCGCACCCTGTCAACCACAGAGCCGCAGGGCAATCAGGGGATTGGGGAGCTCCCCCCTATCAGGTACAGAGCAGGGCTGATCAGGGGGTTGGGGCACCTTCCCCTGTCACGAACAGTGCAGGGCGGATAGGGAGGTTGTGGCCCCGCCCCCTGTCACACACAGAGCCCCAGGGTGATCAGGGGGTTTGGGCGCTGCCCCCTGTCACGCTGATCCTGGTGCTGGGAGGCATATTACCCTTTTACTATATAGGATAGAGGCCTGGGGGCCGGCTGGTTTGCCCTGAAGCGTGTCCTGGATCAGGGTGGGGGTCCCCACTGGGGTGCCTGGCCAGCCTGGATGAGGGGCTGAGGGCTGCTTTCAGGCTGGCGGTTGTTGACTGAAGTTCCCAACCGCTCCTTTTTTTTCTCTTTTTTTATTTTATTCTGGGCCAGCTTTAGCTCTGGCTCTAGCTCTGAGGTTTTGTATCTGGTTTGTTTGCCGTTCTATAATTGAAACAATGTATAACTTCAGCTCTGAGATCCCGGCAGGGGCAGGCTGAAAGCTGGTTTCTGGGGTTTTGTTTAGCTTCTTATTTGCAACACAGGCGGGGAATGTTAGAGTCTGCAGTCACTGGAGCTAGCAAGCCTCCCTGCTCGCTTCAGTGCATGGCTGCCGGCCGCCATCTTGGCTGACAGTTAATTTGCATAAGGATATGCTGATTAGCCAATGGGAAGGGTAGCGGTCGTACGCTAATTACCATGTTTCTCTTTTATTAGTGTAGATTATTATTATCATGTGCAGGCTGAGAGAAAACTGTATTTCAAATTCTGGGCCCCAACATGAAGGAACTTTCCCTATTTATACCATTCCACCTTCTTTGTCTCCCAAATATGGGGTTTTTCCGGTCCCCTTTGCAAGTTCTTAAAGAGCCCTATGTGCTGGGGCTTTGAGACCTCAACCAAAGGCTTGGCCTGGTGCCAGCACTGGTAACTTTGTCTGGGGAAGGTTTATGGCCTCTCTGAAATGAGAGTAGTCTTATTTTCCTTATTATTTAAGCAAGCGAGTATTTACAGAAGCCAAAACAGCACGGTTAAAATTTTAAATAGCAGTTTTTATATAAGACTAGAGGCCTGCTGCATGAAGAGATTCGTGCAATAGGCCTTCCTTTCCCCTGGCTGCTGGCACCAGTTTGCCTCCAGCACCCAGGGCCCAGGCCTTCACTCTGTCTGAGTTCTGGGTGGAGCCGGCCCCGGAAATGTCAGGCTTTGCTGCTCTGCCAGCCCCGGGGCCATCAGGCCTCACTGTTCCGCAGGCCCCGGGCCGTCAGGCTTCGCTCCACCACTTGGAGCCTACTTATGCAAATTAAACGCCATCTTTGTTGGCGGTTAATTTGCATATCGTGCTGATTAGCCAATGAGAGGTGTAGTGAAGGTACAGTCAATTACCATGTTTGTCTATTATTAGATAGGATGGATGCTTCAAAAGGAAAGCAGACATAAATATATTAATATCAGATCAAGTTGACCAGAGAAAATTACCAGCAAATGAAAAAGATATTGTATAATGAATCAATTTTTCAATAAAACGACATGGCAATCTGAAATGTGCATGCACCAAGAAACAGACCTATATTCCTGAGGTGAAACCTAAAAGAACTGAAAGAAATGAACAAATTTACAATTACATGTGGAGACTTCCACATCACTCAGTTCACACCACTAGACAAAAACCAACAAAATACACAACTCAAAAATACCACCAGCCAAGCCCACCGGACCCACGTTTACAGAGTACTATACACAACACAGGACACGTGTGTTTCCAGGCCACAGAACATGTGTCTGTGCCGTGAATGAGCCTGCACCCACCTGAAAGGACCAAGGCCTCCAGTGTGCTTCCAAACTGCCTGGAAACAGAGCAGCGAGCACAGGAAGCAGCAGAAGGGCCACCTCGCACTGAGCTCACCCGGTCACGGCAGCGCCTCTCGGTAACCCAGGGTCAGAGGGAGCCAAGGGGAATAATATATTGAACTAAATGAAATACAGCTGAGGTGGCACGAGTTGAAAGAACTTCTCCCAGATGGTATTTCCTTGCTGTCATGCAGTCGCTCACCCAAATCCCTAATGATGACCTGATGCTCCCCCCACCCACACAGAACCTGGAATACTGACATTCAGAAGGTAAGAGAATTGTGGGTAAGAAGCTGGTGAAGAGACTGTGAAAGGCCCTCACTGGTGTGGCTCAGTGAATAGAGCCTGTGGTCCTGAGTTTGATTCCGGTCAAGGGCACAGGCCTGGGTTGCAGGTTCAATGCCTAGTGGGGAGCGTGCAGGAGGCAGCTGATTCATGATTCTCTCTCATCATTGATGTTTCTATCTCTCTCTCCCTCTCCCTTCCTCCCTGAAATCAATTATATCTACACTAATAAAAGAGAAACATGGTAATTAGCGTACGACTGCTACCCTTCCCATTGGCTAATCATATCCTTATGCAAATTAACTGTCAGCCAAGATGGCGGCCGGCAGCCAGGCAGCTGGAAGCGAACATGAGGCTTGCTTGCTCCAGTGACTGCAGACTCCAACGTTCCCCGCCTGACTTGCCGGCCTCTGAGCTGCAACTCTAAGAAACATTGTAACAAATATAGAAGCTAAACAAAACCCCAGAAACCAGCTTTCAGCCAGCAGGGATCTCAGAGCTGGAGTTATACATTGTTTCGATTATAGAACGCAAACAAACCAGATACCTGCTTTCAGCAGCGGAAGCCTCAGAGCTAGAGCCAGAGCTAAAGCTGGCCCAGAATAAAAAAAGAAAAAAGAAAAAAAGGAGCGCTTGGGAGCTTCAGTCAATCGCCAGCCTGAAAGCAGCCCTCAGCTCCTCACCCAGACTGGCCAGGCACCCCAGTGGGGACCCCCACCCTGAAGGGTGTGTGACCAGCTGCAAACAGCCGTCATCACCTCATCCAGGCTGGCCAGGCACCCAAGCGGGACCCCCACCCTGATTCAGGACACCCTTCAGGGCAAACCAGCTGGCCCCCACCTGTGCACCAGGGTACTATCCTATATAGTAAAAGGGTAATATGCCTCCCAGCACCGGGATCAGCGGAGCCGCGAGGCCTCCTGGCACCGGATCAGCGTGACAGGGGGAAGCGTCCAAACCCCCTGATAGCCCTGCGGCTCTGTGTGTGACAGGGTGTGGCGCCCCCCCTCCCCCCGCCACAGGTCCTGCTCTGTGTGTGACAGGGTAGAGCTCTAACCTCCCCATCGGCCCTGCCCTGAGTGTGACAGTGGCGGCGCCCCAACCCCCTAATCGGCCCTGCTCAGTGGGTGATAGAGGGTGGCGCCCCAACCCCCTGATCCACCCTGCTGTGTGTGTGACAGGGGACGGTGCCCTAACTCCCCTATCAGCCCTACTCTGTAAGTGACAGGGGGGAGCTCCTCAACCCCCTGATCGGCCCTGCTCTGTGAGTGACAGGGGGGAGCTCCCCAACCCCCTGATTGGCCCTGCTCTGTGCGTGACAGGGTACAGAGCCCCAACCCCCCTGATGGGCCCTGCTCTGTGCGTGACAGGGGGCAGTGCCCCAACCCCCTGATTGGCCCTGCTCTGTGCGTGACAGGGGGTGGTGCCGCAACCTCCCCATCGACCCTGCCTTGAGTGTGATAGGGGGCGGTGCCCCAACCCCCCAATCAGCCCTGCTCTGTGCATGACAGGGGGCGGTGCCCCAACTCCCCAATCAGCCCTGCTCTGAGCCCGACCAGGGGCTGT
>NW_005872399.1:0-22729 GCF_000147115.1 Myotis lucifugus
AGCTGGTCGATCTCTCTCGTCGATGTTTCTAACTCTCTATCCCTCTCCCTTCTTCTCTGTGAAAAATCAATAAAATATATTAAAAAAAAAAAAGTTAAGCTTAGACCCAGCAATTCCACTCCTAGGCCTATACCCAAAGAACTGAAAAACAGGTTTTCAAACAAATACTTATATAGGAATGTTCATAGTAGCACTGCTCATGATAGCCAAAAAGTGGAAACAAACCAAATGTCCATCAACTGATGAATTGTTAACAAAATTTGGCATATTCACATATGGAAACCTATTCAATCTTAAAAAGAAATGAAGTGTAGAAACATGCTACAACATGGATAAACCTTAAAAACATCCTATATAAAGAAAGGCTAATATGCACATCAACCAAATGGTGGAATGATCGGTCACTATGATGTGCACTGACCACCAGGGGGCAGACACTCAATGCAGGAGCTCATTGTGGGGAGTGGGCCTAAGCCCGTGGTGGGCAAACCGCGGCTCGCGAGCCACATGCAGCTCTTTGGCCCCTTGAGTGTGGCTCTTCCACAAAATACCACGTGCGGGCACGCACGTACAGTGCAATTGAAACTTCGTGGCCCATGCGCAGAAGTCAGTATTTTGTGGAAGAGCCACACTGAAGGGGCCAAAAAGCCACGTGTGGCTCGCGAGCCGCGGTTTGCCGAGCCATGGTTTGCCGACCACTGGCCTAAGCCATTAGTTGGACATCCCCCGAGTGCTCCTGGACTGGGAGAGGGTGCAAGCTGGGCAAAGGGACTCCTCCCTACCCCCCCTACCCCTTAAGTGCATGAATTTCATGCACTAGGCCTCTAGTGATAAATAAAAAAACTTGACACAAAAGGCCACCTATTGTATGACTTCATTTATATGAAACATCCAGAATAGGTAAATCCACAGAGACAGGAAGCTTACCTTGTGGACCTCTCATTTCTTGTTGGAAAGCTCTTTTGATTTTTCTTCAATGGTCAAGCTTTCTTCCTAACACTTATTGATCTTCATGGGCTCTATAGGCTGGCCTTCCCCCAAGGCTTGGTCCAAAGACCTTATTCTCTTTACTCTCTACTTTCTCCTCAAGGTGATTTCTTTCATGTCCATGATTTCCATGATAATCTGTTTTTCATTAATTCTAAAATTTGCATATCACTTATAAACCTCTCTCTGAGTTTCATATCTCTCTAGCTAAGATCTGGAAATGGCCTAAGTGCCCATCAGCTGATGAATGGATTAGAAAACTGTGGTACAGTATTACATATGACTCCTTTATTTCCCCGCCCTTGACAATCCCCTGGCCTCCCCTAACCCCCAGTGTCCTATGTCCATTGGTTATGCTTATATGCATGCATACAAATCCTTTGGTTGATCTCTCCGGCCTTCCCACTATAGTTTGACAGTCTGTTCGAGGCAGCTCTGCCTCTGTATCTATTTATGTTCATAAGTTTATAATGGTCTTATTATCCATAAATGAGTTAGATCATGTGGTATTTTTCCTTCATTGACTGGTTTATTTCACTTAGCATAATGCTCTCCAGTTCCATCCATGCTGTTGCAAATGGTAAGAGTTCCTTCTTTTTTACAGCAGCATAGTATTCCATCATGTAGATGTACCACAGTTTTCTAATCCATTCATCAGCTGATGGGCACTTAGGCTGTTTCCAGATCTTAGCTATGGTGAATTGTGCTGCTATGAACATACGGGTGCATACATCCTTTCTGATTGGTGTTTCTGGTCTTGGGATATATTCCTAGAAGTGGGATCACAGGGTCAAATGGGACTTCCATTTTTAGTTTTTTGAGGAAACTCCATACTGTCTTCCATAGTGGCTGCACCAGTCTGCATTCCCACCAGCAGTGCACAAGTGTTCCTTTTTCTCCACATCCTCTCCAGCACTTGTCGTTTGTTGATTTGTTGATGATAGCCATTCTGACAGGGGTGAGATGGTACCTCATTGTTGTTTTGATTTGCATCTCTCGGATGATTAGTGACTTTGAGCATGTTTTCATATGTCTCTTGGCTTTCTGAATGTCCTCTTTTGAAAGGTGTCTATTTAGATCCTTTGCCCATTTTTTGATTGGATTGTTTATCTTCCTTTTGTTGAGTTGTATGAGTTCCCTATAAATGTTGGATATTAAACCCTTATAGGTGATAACATTGGCAAATATGTTCTCCCAATCAGTGGGCTTTCTTGTTGTTTTGTTGATAGTTTCTTTTGCTGTGCAGAAGCTTTTTATTTTGATGTAGTCCCATTTGTTTATTTTCTCTTTACTTTCCAATGCCCTAGGAGTTGTATCAGTGAAGAAATTGCTTTGGCATATGTCTGAGATTTTGTTGTCTTTGGATTCTTCTAGTATTTTTATGGTTTCCCGTCGTATATTTGAGTCCTTTATCCATTTTGAGTTTATTTTTGTGTATGGTGTAAGTTAGTGGTCTAGTTTCATTTTTTGCATGTATCTGTCCAATTTTCCCAACACCATTTATTGAAGAGACTACCTTGACTCCATTGTATGTTCTTGCCTCCTTTGTCAAATATTAATTGAGCATATTGGTTCGGGCCGATTTCTGGGCTCTCTATTCTATTCCATTGATCTATATATCTGTTCTTGTGCCAGTACCAAGCAGTTTTGAGAACAGTGGCTTTGTAATACACCTTGATATCTGGTATTGAGATCCCACTTACTTTGTTCTTTCTCAGGATCGCTGCAGCTATTCGGGGTCTTTTTTTATTCCAGATGAATTTTTGGAGAGTTCATTCTAGGTCTGTGAAATATGCCGTTGGTATTTTAATGGGAAGTGCGTTGAATTTATAGATTGCTTTGGGTAGTATGGACATTTTAATGATGTTGATTCTGCCAATCCAAGAACATGGTATGTTCTTCCATCTCTTTATGTCTTCTGCTATCTCTTTTTTCAACGTCCTGTAGTTTTCTGAGTAGAGGTCTTTTACCTCTTTCGTTAAGTTTATTCCTAGGTAGCTTAATTTTTTTGGTGCGATGGTAAATGGGATTGTTTTTTTAGTCTCTTTTTCTGCAAATTCACTATTGGTGTATAGAAATGCCTCAGATTTCTTGGCGTTAATTTTGTATCCTGCTACATTGCCGAATTCTTTTATTAAGTCTAATAGTTTTTTTATGGAGTCTTCAGGGTTTTTTTTATGTATAATATCATGTCATCTGCAAATAAGGTCAGTTTTACTTCTTCTTTTCCAATTTGGTTGCCTTTTATTTCTTCTTCTTGTCTAATTGCAATGGTTAATACTTCCAGTACTATGTCAAACAGGAGTGGTGAGAATGGGCATCCCTGTCTTGTTCCTGTTCTTAGGGGAAATGGTGTTAGTTTTTGTCCATTGAGTATGATGTTGACTGTGGGTTTGTCATATATGGCTTTTATTATGTTGAGGTATGATCCTTCTATTCCCACCTTGCTGAGAGTTTTTATCAAAAATGGGTGTTGAATTTTGTCAAACGCTTTTTCTACATCAATTAATATGATCATGTGGTTTTTTTCTTTCAATTTGTTTATGTGGTGTATGACGTTTATTGATTTGCGGATATTGTACCATCCTTGCATCCCTGGGATAGATCCTACTTGGTCATGGTGTATGATCTTTCTGATGTGCTGCTGGATCCGATTTGCTAAGATTTTGTTGAGGATTTTGGCATCTATGTTCATGAGGGATATTGGCCTGTAATTCTCTTTCATTGTGTTGTCTTTACCTGGTTTTGGTATTAGGGTGATGCTGGCTTCATGGAATGAGCTTGGAAGTGTTCCTTCCTCTTGAATTTTTTGTAGTAGTCTGAGGAGGATATGTTTTAGTTCTTCCTTGAATGTTTGGTAAAACTCCCCTGTGAAGCCCTCTGGTCCTGGGGTTTTGTTTGCTGGAAGCTTTTTGATGACTGCTTCAATTTCTTCCATAGTTATTGGCCTGTTGAGATTTTTAGATTCTTCCTGATTGAGTTTTGGAATGTTGTATTTTTCTAGGAATTTGTCCATTTCCTCCAGGTTGTCTCGTTTGTTGGAGTAGAGCTGTCCATAGTATTTTTTAACAATCATTTGTATTTCTGTGGGGTCTGTTGTTATTTCGCCTCTATCATTTCTGATTTGGTTTATTTGGGTCCTCTCTCTTTGCTTCTTGGTGAGCCTGGCTAGAGGTTCATCAATCTTGTTTATCCTTTCAAAGAACCAGCTCTTGGTTTCATTGATTTTATGTATTGTTTTTTTTGGTCTCTCTGTCATTTATTTCTGCTCTAATCTTTATTATCTCCTTCCTTCTGCTCACTCTGGGGTTTTCTTGTTGCTCTCTTTCTAATTCTTTGAGTTGTAGAGTTAGATGATTTACTACCATTTTTTCTTGTTTGTTGAGATAGGCCTGTAGAGCTATAAACTTCCCTCTTAGGACTGCTTTCATTGTGTCCCATAGGTTTTGGATTGTTGTGTTTTCATTGTCATTAGTGTCCAGGATGTTTTTAATTTCTTCTTTGATCTCATTGGTAACCCAATCAATATTTAATAACATGCTATTCAGCTTCCTAGTGTTTGAGTATTTTGGGTCATTTTTATTGTAGTTTATTTCTAATATTATGCCCTTGTGGTCTGAGAAGATGCTTGGTGTGATTTCAATCTTCTTGAATTTGGGGAGACTTTGTTTGTGATCCAATATGTGGTCTGTTTTTGAATATGTCCCATGAGCACTTGAGAAGAACGTATATTCCGTGGCTTTGGGGTGAAGTGTTCTGAAGATGTCAATTAAGTCCATCTGATCTACTGAGTCATTTAGGATTGCTGTTTCTTTGCCGATTTTTTGTCTAGAGGATTTATCCAGTGATGTCAGTGGTGTATTAAAGTCCCCTACTATGACTTTAATTGTTGTCGATCTCTCCCTTGATATCTTCCAGGAGTTTTTTTTATGTATTTGGGTGCTCCTGCATTGGGTGCATATATGTTTATCAGGGTTATATCCTCTTTTTGTATTGATCCCTTTAGTATTATGAAGTGGCCTCCCTTATCTCTTGTTATGGCCTTCACTTTGAGGTCTATTTTGTCCGATATAAGTATTGCTACCCCAGCTCTTTTTTCCTTTCCATTTGCCTGAAAGATATTTTTCCATCCCTTCACTTTCAGTCTGAGTGAGTCCTTTCTTCTGAGGTGGGTCTCTTGTAGACAGCAGATGTATGGGTCATGTTTTTTTTATCCATTCAGCCACTCAATGTCTTTTGATTGGAGCATTTAGTCCATTTACATTTAAAGTTATTATTGAAAGGTACTTGTTTGTAGCCATTTCTATTTTGTGTGGCTGTTTTCTTTCTGAGCTTTTTATTTCTTCTTTTTACACCAGTCCCTTTAGCAATTCTTGCATTGCTGGCTTGGTGGTGATAAAGTCCCTTAGCCTTTTTTTGTCTGTGAAGCTTCTTATTTCCCCTTCAATTTTGAATGATAGCCTTGCTGGATAGAGTATTCTTGGATTCAGTCCTTTGCTTTGCATCACTTTGTAAATTTCCGTCCATTCTTTTCTGGCCTGATGTGTTTCTGTTGAGAAATCATTTGATAATCTAATAGGAGATCTCTTGTATGTAACTTTCCACCACTCTCTTGCAGCCTTTAAGATTCTCTCTTTGTCCTGAACATTTGCCATGGTAATTATGATGTGTCTTGGTGTGGGTCTTTTCGGGTTCACCTTGTTTGGGACTCTCTGTGCTTGTGTGACTTTTTTCTTTCCCACCTCAGGAAAGCTTTCTGATATTGTTTCTTCAAATAGGTTTTCTAAGACTTGTTCCTCTTTCTGTTGTTCTGGCACCCCTATTATTCGTATGTTGTTTCGTTTCATGTGGTCCCATAGCGCACTTAGGCTCTCTTCCTGTCTTTTAATTTTTTTCTCCAATTGCAGTTCAGTTTGGGTGTGTTTTGTTTCCATCTTGTAATTCGCTAATTCGGTCCTCCGCTTCTCCTAGTCTCCTGTTGAATCTTTCAATGGTGTTTTTTATTGCAGCTATATTACTCTTCAGTTCTTCTTGGTTCTTACATAATTTATTGATTTTTTTCATCTGTTTCTTCTTGCTTCTTGCATAAGTTGTTGGTTTTTTCCTCCATCCGGTTTATGCATTCTAGGACTCTTAATCTGAATTCTTTTTCTGTCATGCTGCATGCCTCGGTTTCACTTAGCTGCTTTTCTGGCGAGTCCTCCTTCTCTTTCCTTTGGGGGTTTCTTTGTCTACCCATGTTTGATCTCACCGACATATCTAGATGTTGAGTCGTTTAGTGGCTGCTCCCTGGGTGGCAGTGGCTCCTCGGGCTGCGGTTGCTCCTCGGGCGGTTGTGGTAGCAGCTGCTCCTCAGTTGGAAGCAGCTCCTGTGGTGGATGCTGTTCACCGCTGTGGTGGCTCCTCTGGCTGGTGGGGGGAGGCTTCACACACAGATGCTGTTCCTCAGACAGAAGGGGCTATTTACATTTAGATTTTGTTCTCTCCCTTATTTAATTGACTGGTTGTAGCTGAGAAACAATATCCCTCATGCTCATTGGTTTGTTTTTCTCAGTTCCAGTCCATATATATACTAGAGGCCCAGTGCACAAATTCATGCACAGATGGGGTCCCTCTGGGTGACTTGCAGGGATTGGGCTGAAACCCGCAGTCCAACATCACTTGTAGCTCCTACCTGCCACTCCCACTCATCCTGGCCCCACTGTGCTTGCCCCACTGTGCTCACGCCCAATCAGTCCCAATCAGGAGAGGCTTGCACTGCTGCAGCAGCGCTTGCCAGCCATGAGCCCTGCATCTGTCGCACTCGCAAGGTAAGTGGCCTGCAGGATCGGGCTGAAACTGGCTTTCCGACATTCCAAAGGGGTCCCGGATTGCAAGAGGGCACAGGCCAGGCTGAGGGACCCTACTGGTGCACAATCGGGCTGGGGTGGGACTACGGGAGGGCTCCAGGGCATGTCTGGCCCATCTTCCTCAGTCCCAATCGGCCGGACACAAGCAGCAAGCTGACCTACCAGTTGAAGCAATGCCCCCTGGTGGTCAGTGCACATCAGAGTGACTGGCCGACCGGTTGACTGTCTGCCCCCTGGTGATCAGTGCATGTCATAGCAAGTGGTTGAGCAGCCTTAGCATATTTTTAGCATATTACACCTTGATTGTTCGGTTGTTCTGCCATTAGGTCTATTTGCATATTACCCTTTTATTACATAGGATATAGATATATATTGATTTCAGAGAGGAAGGGAGAGGGAGAGAGATAGAAACATCAATTATGAAAGATTACCATTGATGGGCTGCCTCCTGCACACCCCCTACTGGGGATCCAGCCTGAAACCCAAGCACGTGCCCTTGACCAGACTGGAACCTGGGACCCTTCAGTCCACAGCCCGACGCTCTATCCACTGAGCCAACCAGCTAGGGCCCGGTCCATTCTTTATCCTCACTTAAGTCTTAGCTCACTGGTGACATTTTCAGTAACTGAAACTCTTAATCTGTCCCCCTCATCATATTCCTCAAATCCTGGTCTCCTCGTAGTCTAGGACCAAATACTATTCCTCCTAATACAGAGTATCTATCTTCAGAGGGACACCATTTAAACAAATATGAAAGATGAGCACTTGGACAGAGAGCTCTCTCATCGTGTGGCAGGGCCGTCCTCACGCAGCCACTCCCACTTATGACCTCAGGGCTAGAAAGATCCCTGCATCCTTCAAGCAGGACACTCCTAGGTGTCCTGCAGATCAGTAGATCTCAACCTTCTGGCCCTTTAAATACAGTTTCTCATGTTGTAACCCAACCATAAAATTATTTTCGTTGCTACTTCATAACTGTAATGTTGCTACTATTATGAATCGTAATGTAAATATCTGATATGCAGGATGGTCTTAGGTGACCCCTGTGAAAGGGTCATTTGACCACCAAAGGGGTTGCAACCCACAGGTTGAGAACCCCTGCTGCAGATTAAACCATCCAGATAGGCCTCAGAAATAAAGGATTGTCCAGATTTGATCAATTATGCTAGATGAGTTCCAAGCTTTCAGCATTGAAGTATTTTAACATTTTAATTACAAAGCTGTCTAATTGCATATAAGTCCTATAAAACCTTCCATGCAAAATGTACAAAAGGACAAACATTTCTGGAAAATTAGACATGGAAAAAAGCTCATTCCATTCCTTAGATACAATGAAAAAGAAGGAAATATCTGACTACATCTCACCTTCCGGGCCCACTGGGGCTCAATTCACTTCTTTGTTCATAATTTACAGACAGTCTCTCTTTTTGGGAAATCCTATCAAGACGTCCTATGAAATTCTCACTGGATAAATCATCTGAAGTATCTGTTGTCGGCAGGAATAAAGGATTAGTTTCCTGCAAAGAATAAAAAAACCTTGTTTAATATAGATGACAACAAAATTTTAACTCTGTATTTTCTTTTTTATTGTTATTAATCCTCTCCTGAGGGCATTTTTTCCATTGCTTTTCCGAGTGAGTGAAAAGGAGGGAGTTGGGACGGCGAGAAAGAGAGAACGAAAGAAGTGAGAGAGAAAAAACCCATCTTTATGAGAAAGGCACATCCACTGGGTTGCCTCCTGCACGTCTCCCTGAACCCAAATCCCAGGTATGTGCCCTTGACGTGGAATGAAACCCTAGACGCTTTAGTGCTCGGCTGACACTCTAACCACTAATAGCCAGGACTCTGTATTTTATTTTTCTAATAAAAGTACTAAATGTGCCATTTGAAAGACAACTTAGATTTTACATACTCCCCTACTTCTCTATTACCTTAAGTCAAAGTGGAAACATATACCCTCCTCTACCATAAAAATCCCAAAATAATACATTTTAACAATAGAAAAAGAATCACCCTACTTTCCTTTTATAGTTTAACTAGAGGCACGGTGTACGAAATTCATGCACTGGGCATGGTCCCTCAGCCCGGCCTGCACACCCTCACAATCCAGGACCCCTGGGGGGATGTCCGACAACCGGCTTAGGCCCGCTCCTCAGCTGCGCTCACCAGCCGAGCCTGGCTTCTGGCTAAGCAGCACTCTCTCTGTGGGAGCACAATGACCACCAGGGGTCAGCTCCGGCATTGAGAGTCTGCCCACTGGTTGTGAGTGCGTGTCAAAGTGACCTGTTGTTCCACTGTTCAGTTGATTTGCATATTAAGGTTTTGTTATATACTAGAGGCCTGGTGCACAAAAATTTGTGCACTTGGGGGGTCCCTCAGCACGGCCTGTGCCCTCTCGCAGTCTGGGACCCCTTGGGGGATGACCACCTGCTGGCTTAGGCCCACTCCCTGGTGGACCGGGCCTAAGCTGGCAGTCAGACATCTCTCTGGCAGCCCAGGAGCCCTCGGGGGATGTCCACTTGCCAGCAGGGAGCAGGCCTAAGCTGCAGTCTGACATCCTTAGGGCTGCTGAGGAGGCAGGAGAGGCTCCCACCACCACCACTGTCTGGGCAGCCGTCACCCTAGCTTGTGGCTGAGCAGAGCTCCCCAAGTGGGAGCACACTGCATCTGCCCCCTGGTGTTGAGTGTGTCATAATGACCAGTCATTCCCAGTTGCTCTGCTGTTTGGGTCAATTTGCATATTACCCTTTTATTATATAGGATTGCCTGGCCAGCCTGGGTGAGGGGCTGAGGGCTGTTTTCCGACTGGCCACAACACCTTCAGGGTGGGGGGGTCCTCTTGGGGTGCCTGGGCATTCTGGTTGAGTGGCTGATGGCAGTTTACAGGCTGGCCACAGCCCCTTCAAGGTGGGGGTCCCAGCTGGGGTGTCTGGCCAGCCCGGTGAGGGCTGGTGGCTGTTTGCAGGCTGGCAAAGCCCCCCAGCAGGGACCCTCACCCCATGAGGGTGTGGCCAGCCAGGGTGATTGGCTGATGTCTGTTTGCAGGCTGGCCACAGCCCCTTCAGGGTGGGGATCCACGCTGGGGTGTCTAACCAGCCTGGTGAGGGGCTGATGGCTGTTTATAGGCTGGCCAAGCCCCCCAGCAGGGACCCTCACCCCAAGAGGGTGTGGCCAGCCAGGGTGAGGGGCTGAGGGCTGCTTTCAGGCTGGCCACAGCCCCTTCTGGGTGGGGGTTCCTTCTGGGATGCCTGGCCAGTCTGGGTGAGGGGCTGAGGGCCATTTGCAGGCTGACTAAGCTCCCCAGCGGGGACCCTCACCCCATGAGGGTGTGGTCATCCTGGGTGAGGGACTGATGGATGTTTGGAGGCTGGCCACAACCCCCAGCCACCCAATCTCCCAGTGGAGGCTGGCTGGAAGCAGGTATCTGGGATTTATTTGTCTTCTATAATTGAAACGTTGTTGCCATGAGCAGAGGCCTCAGCCAGCTCAGGGCTGGCAGGAAACTTGGCTTCCTCCATTGCCCGTCCAACCGAGCCTCCTGCTTGCTCCAGCTCCGTGACTGCCCACAACCATCTTGGTTGGGTTAATTTGCATATAGTCGCTCTGACTGGCTGGTGGGCGTGGCTTAGGGTGTAGCAAAGGTACGGTCAATTAGCATCTTTGTATTTTATTGGTGTAGAAGATAACTGTTACATAGCTATGTCAACACAGTATTGCCAGACTCTAATTTTGCCATACTGATGGGTTTAAAATAGCATCTAACTGTTCTTTTGAATTCCATGTCATTTCATGTTTCTTGCCCATCTAGGTATCTCTTCTCTGAAATTTCTGTGCAGATCGTTTGCACATTTTTCTACTGAGTTGTCTTTTTCTTATTGATTTGTAGTTACCTATAAATAGGATAACTTTTGTAACACTAATCATCACCACAAAATTTATCTTATTTGTTTCATTTTTATTTAAGTTTAGTTCTGATTTTTTTAAAAACAGAAGCAGAGCTATATGAATGAATCTTTTAATTACTGCTAAGTGGTCAGTTGGCATAAGATAAAACGCATGGCCGAAACCGGTTTGGCACAGTGGATAGAGCGTCGTCCTGCGGACTGAAGGGTCCCAGGTTCGATTCCGGTGAAGGGCATGTGCCTGGGTTGCGGGCACGTCCCCAGTGGAAGATGTGCAGGAGGCAGCTGATCGATGTTTCTCTCTCATCGATGTTTCTGACTCTCTGTCTCTCTCCCTTCCTCTCTGTAAAAAATCAATAAAATATATTTTTTTAAAAAAACGCATGATCACAGGAATATTTGAAAATATGAAGGCCAGAGTAGGGAGAGAAATATGGGGGTGACAAGTGGGAGAACTCTACATGTGAGGGATGTGGGTTCATAAAGAAAGAAGAGAGTCAAAAACCCCAAATATTATTAGTTAGTGAGAGCACAGGAGATAAAAATAGAAAAATTCAGTTGAAGGTTACTTTAATAGGAGGAAGCACAAAGATGATTCAGAATAACTAGGAAGTTTGAAGACGAATACTATACCACAGAAGATGAAAGAGCATTGGTTACTCTGTCACTGATACCATTTCTCTCTGATCTATTTCCTGAAAAGCCACTTTCAGAGGGTAATTCAGAACTGCAAAGAAGAAAAGAAAGGAACTATTATTTTATGAATTCTGTCTATTTTTGTTGGTAAATAACTTATTTTCCTAAATTCTTCTTAAACAATAAACATTTTTCATAAAAATGTGCTCTTTCAGGCAGCAATTTGAATTTCTTTAGTATCACAGCTGTCTGTATACACTTACGGTGCCATCGAGAAGCTGCTCCCACAGTCACTGGACCCAGCCAGGGAAGCGTCAGCGGATCCCGAATCACCTTTCTGGAAGAAAGAGAGCCCCTCAGGGGGTGTAACTACAGCTAAATGCTTCTCCCACAGTGGCTCGGTCTCCGTGTGCTAACTGCCACATCCATTTCTCCACATTTACCAAATCCACAGCCACACACAATTAGGAGATTAATAGATGGGACACAGGTGGGACAGAGAATTGAGGAATCTTTTTGCTATGTGATTGGTTGTCTTGACATCATGCAAGCACAGTCAAACCTCAAAGCAATTTGAGAGAAAATTATAAAGTAGAAGAAAGACATCCAAAGGCAGTACGTACCGTTGAAATACTTATAAATATTTGCTGTAGAGATGCAAGAGAATGAGCCAAACGTTTTGCCATATTTACATTAGTACTTAGAGCATCAGCATATGTTTTCTGTTCAATTTTGCATTTACAGAGACACCTAGGAAAAATGATGGACATTATTTACCGAAATACCAAAAAATAGTAAATCGAACTTATGATTTGGCAACACGCACACACACATCAATAAAGGCCTTAAAGCACACTAAGGTAGCTTTGTATTTCATGTCTTTGTGTAATTTAAATCTTCAATAAGCTGACCAATTTGTCAGAATAGCCAGGATTGGCTGACATCTCAGGTTGCATTTTCCAGGCAATTTCTAACTTTTTGTTGCTTCCTTTAAAGATCTGGCATAAAGGCACTAAGTGGTGATTTTTTAAAATTCCCTAAAGGTCAAAACATATGAAGGCAGAAATGGAAAGATGATCGGTGAATTTCTCAGAGATGTTCAAATGGGGAAGCAAAAGCCAGTAAAGAAAATGGACTTCTACAGGAGAAACAATGAGGTTACGCTGTTTTGTAGGGAATGAGCAAAGCAAGGATTCTGCTCTAACCTCAGCATTTCCTGCCCCCGCTATCTGCACAAAATCCTAAGAAAAATCCCCAAAGTCAAAACTCCCGGGGCTGAAGCCCACTCCTCCTCATATGAATGTAAGGACATTTGTGGTTAGGCCAGAATAGTTGGACAATTATAAAATAACTAGTGGCCCAGTGCACAAAATTTATGCACATTAAGAGGTAATTAATTAGAGGAAATATTTTAATATTGCTATTTGCCCTTTCTCTATAATAGAAGTGTGAGAGATGAAAGAAAGTTAGTAAAATTAATATGAAAATAATATATAAATATATTAATAACTAAACAATAACAACATGATATAACAATAAAAAAGTGTGCGGTGCGGGTGAATGGAATTCCTGGCTTTAAGGGCCTGACAAGCAAGCTGACCAACGGCCAATTCCTTGAGGGATGGGGCTCCCGCCGCTCTGCTGTGTGGGTCCTGGGTGCAGGTACCTGGCTCCCTCCTCCCTCCTGTCAGAGTCTGGGGCCCACCGCTGGACCCAGAGTCAAGTGCCCGCTCACCAGCACATGCCTCGAAATCGCGCCAGACCCAGAACGGGCCAACCCCACCCCTACTGGGTGAAACACAGACCTGGCCGGCCCTACCCACTTCAAACTCACCGGTGTGTCATGTCCCCGGCCGGTGCCGGTTGGGGACTCAGTGTCAGTCATGCAGCCTCCTGCTGATTGGTTGTTACAGTGTGAGGGAGTCATGACCATTTGCTGCATATTAGCCTTTAATTATATAGATTATTACTTTGTAAAATATATTTTTATTGATTTCAGAGAACGAGAGAAAGATAGAAACACCAATGATGAGAGAGAATTGATTGGCTGCCTTCCTGCATGCTCCATACCAGGGATCAAGCCCACAACCTGGGCATGTGCCCTGACGGAGAATCCAACCATGACCACCTGCTTCATACATCGATGCTCAACCACTGAGTCGTGCTGGCCGGGCATAAGAATTATTTTTAAGGTGACAAAGCAATGCACATGGTAAGTATCATGGAGTTACTATAGATTACCACAAAATTATTCCAATATTTTTACCAGAGAGGGAAATACAGCCAACCAGTGTTCCTCTTCTCCTCTAGGTCCTAAAGGGAGAATGAATTAGGGGGCTAAGTTAAGTGACTTCATCGCTTCTATAGTTCCTATTTTTCCCAGGAACCTCCTAAGAAGACTCTGTCTTTTAGGAATCTAGTGTTAGAGTGCCTAATTCATAGCAAACAAACAGCTAAGCTAAGGAAAAGTAAAATAATTTATGAGCCTGACCCACAGAATTCACTTTTGACTATTTCATACCATCACATTTTTCTCTTCCTCGTCTGGCCTAAAAGCCATGGGAGTAAAAAGTCAAACATGAATAGCTCCATCAATTCAGAGAACAGTATCTTAAAGTGAATGTTTGGGCTATTTGCATTCAGATTTTGTTCTCTCCCTTATTTAAGTGACTGGTTGTAGCTGAGAAACAATCTCCCTCATGCTCATTGGTTTGTTTTTCTCAGTTCCAGTCCATTCATTCATTCATTCATATATATATATATATATATATATATATATATACACACATATATATTGATTTCAGAGAGGAAGGGAGAGGGAGAGAGAGAGATAGAAACATCAGTGATGAAAGAGAACCATTGATGGGCTGCCTCCTGCACACCCCCTACTGGGGATCCAGCCTGAAACCCAAGCACGTGCCCTTGACCAGACTGGAACCTGGGACCCTTCAGTCCACAGCCCGACGCTCTATCCACTGAGCCAACCAGCTAGGGCCCGGTCCATTCTTTATCCTCACTTAAGTCTTAGCTCACTGGTGACATTTTCAGTAACTGAAACTCTTAATCTGTCCCCCTCATCATATTCCTCAAATCCTGGTCTCCTCGTAGTCTAGGACCAAATACTATTCCTCCTAATACATGGTATCAATCTTCAGAGGGACACCACTTAAACAAACATGAAAGATGAGCACTTGGACAGACAGCTCTCATCGTGTGGCAGGGCCGTCCTCACGCAGCCACTCCCATTTATGATCTCAGGGCTGGAGAGATCTCTGCATCCTTCATACAGGACACTCCTAGGTGTCCTGCAGATTAAACCATCCAGATAGGCCTCAGAAATAAAGAATTGCCCAGATTTGATTAATTATGCTAGATTGGTTCCAAGCTTTAAGCATTGAAGTACTTTAATATTTTAATTACAAGGCTGTCTAATTGCGTATAAGTCCTATAAAACCTTCTGTGCAAAATGTATAAAAAGGACAAACATTTCTGGAAAATTAGACATGGAAAAAAGCTCATTCCATTCCTTAGATACAATGAAAAAGAAGGAAATATCTGACTACATCTCACCTTCCGGGCCCAGTGGGGCTCAATTCACTTCTTTGTTCATAATTTACAGACAGTCTCTCTTTTTGGGAAATCCTATCAAGACGTCCTATGAAATTCTCACTGGATAAATCATCTGAAGTACCTGTTGTCGGCAGGAATAAGGGACTAGTTTCCTGCAAAGAATAAAAAAAACCTTGTTTAATATAGATGACAACAAACATTTAACTCTCTATTTTCTTTTTTATTGTTATTAATCCTCTCCTGAGGGCATTTTTTCCATTGTTTTTCAGGGTGAGTGGAAAGGAGGGAGTTGGGATGGGCGAGAAAGAGAGAAGGAGAGAGGCGAGAGAGAAAGAAAACCATCTTTATGAGAAAGGCACATCCACTGGTTTGCCTCCTGCACGTCTCCCTGAACCCAAATCCCAGGTATGTGCCCTTTACCTGGAATCAAACCCTACACCAGTGGTCGGCAAACTGTGGCTCACGAGCCACATGCGGCTCTTTGGCCCCTTGAGTGTGGCTCTTCCTAAGCCTTAGGAGTACCCTAATTAAGTTAATAACACTGTACCTACCTATAGAGTTTAAGTTTAAACAATTTGGCTCTCAAAAGAAATTTCAATCATTGTACTGTTGATATTTGGCTCTGTTGACTAATGAGTTTGCCGACCACTGCCCTAGACCCTTCGGCTTACACTCTAACCACTAACAGCCAGGACTCTGTACTTTATTTCTCTAACAAAATTACTAAATGTGCCATCAGAAAGACAACATAGATTTTACATATTCCTGTACTACTCCATTACTTTGAGAAACGGTAGAAACATATACCTTCCACAAGAATATAAAAATCCCACAAGAATACATTTTAACAATAGAAAAAGAAACATGCAATTTTTCTTTTATAGTTTCACTAGAGATCCAGTGCATGAAAGTCGTGCACATTAAAAGGGAATCAATTAGAGGAAATATATTAATACTTAGGGGCCGAGTGCATGAAATTTGTGCACCGGGGGCGGGAGTCCCTCAGCCCAGCCTGCACCGCCTCCAATCTGGGACCCCTTGGGGATGTCCGACTGCCGGTTTAGGCCCTGTGGGATCAAGCCTAAACTGGCAGTTGGACATCCTTCTATCAATCTGGGACTGCTGGCTTGTAACTGCTTGCCTGCCTGCCTGCCTGCCTGCCTGATTGCCCCCAACCGCTTCTGCCTGCCAGCCTGATCAACTCCTAAATGCTCCTCTGCTGGCCTGATTAACACCAAACTGCCCTCTCCTGCCGGCCCGATTACCCCCAAATGCCCTCCCCTGCTGGCCAGGTCGCCCCCAACTGCCCTCCCCTGCTGGCCTGGTCACCCCGGTGGAAGCCATGGGGAGCAGCAGCCAGGACCTGCCGCCCTAGTGGGGCTGAGGGAACTCTGGGGAAGCTGCATGGAGCAATAGTCGGGATCTGCACCCCAGTGTGGCCACGGGAACCCCAGTGGCAGGTGTGTGGAGCAGCCGGCCCCTCTCCCGCTGTGTGCTGCCATCTTGTGACGGCATTATGGTGTGAGGTTTAATTTGCATATTACCTCTTCATTATATAGAATTGCTATTTGCCCTTTCTCTATATTAGAAATTTCAGAGATTAAAGAAAATTAGCAAGCTGACCAACAGCCGATTTCACGAGGGATGGGGCTTCTGCCGCCCTGCTCTGTGGGTCCTGGGTGCGGGTATCCGGTTCTCTCCTTCCTTCTATCAGAGTCTGGGTGCACCTCGGGATCCAGAATCAAGTCCCCACCCACCCGGGCACACCACGAAATCGTCCAAGACCCAGACCCTGCCGGCCCCACCCCCAATGGCGATACCCACACCTGCCGGCATGTCACGTCCCTGGCCAGCACCGGACAGGGACGTGGCGTCAGTCACATCCTCGGCTACCGCTGGGAGTGGACGCAGCCTCCTGCTGATCAATCCTTATGGTGTCAGGGCGTGGCAACCATTTGCATATTAGCCTTTTATTATTATGGATTGTGAGTCCCTTTTCACAAGGGGAAAAAAGGCAATTACTCACCCGTTCTTCTTTAAGTATTTCAAGAGTTAATTTGGCTGCAGCATTTTTTGCTTCCTTCTTTGATTTGCCTTTAGCTTCTGGAAATTCTCTCCCATCTAATATAACTTGAATTGTAAACCTGATTACAAAGAAAATATTCACAAAACATTATGAAACTCATGCATTATCGAGAGACAAGTATTCCAACCACCACTGCCTCTTATGTCTACCTTTGAAGGTTTTGACCTATGTTCAATATTTAAGCAGTGACCTCCAAAAGCATAATAGCATATCATCTTGAAGCATGGGAAAGCTTATACCCTGTTTTTTTCTCCAGAGTCCTCCAAAGCTACAGTTTCATACCAAGAGGACTCTCTCTCAGAAGTCTGTGGCAACTTTGCTCTAAGTATTGACCTCAAAATTATGCCAGAGTTTCATTCCCCTAGTTTATATTTTATAGGTATATATCCTTTTTCTAAATAGCATCTTACCTTAAGTCATGTGGAGGTCCTGTCTTAGACACTTTACGATAGTTAACATCTATGTTGTTCTTCTGACAGTATTTGTTAAGTTCTCCTATGTAGAAACCTACTGAAAGATCATCGGCCATTTCTTCTTCCAGTGACCTACAATACAAGTAATGTTTGAAAAAAGTGATACCCACAGAACATATTTAATCGGATTGTCCCAATCCTGTTTAGAAAACAAAATGGGGTAAAAATTTACTATATATGACTCATCTCAGTCAGACATAAATCCAAAGAAAACTTTCTTTAAAAATCTTTTATTCTCTCTCAGGGACTGCAAAATCAAGTGAATTTCTCCAAAATTTTCTACTTTCAAAACTCAACTGGCCAATAAAAGGAAGGGGCCTGTTTCTTTAACTCTGCTCTCTGCTTCCACTGAGTGTCAACAAATATATATATGTTGGTTGTTGTTGTTGTTTTAGAGGTGTTTTATGTATAAAATGTATATAAAGTGGTGTTTATGGCCCAGCCGGTGTGGCTCAGTGGCTGAACGTTGACCTGTGAAACTGGAGGTCATGGGTTCGATTCCTGTTGGTGTGCATGCTCAGGTTGCAGGCTCAATCCCCAGGTGAGTCATGAGGCAGCCAATGAATGATTCTCTCTCATCATTGGTGTTTCTATCTCTCTCTCCCTCTCTGAAATCAATAAAAGTATATTTAAAAAATAAAAATAAAAATAAAGTGATGTTTATTGAACCATAAAGGATTCTATATGGGAATAGATTCGCCTATGAAATCCCAAAAATTCTCCCTTTGAAATTTGCAGAAACCAATGTGAGGGCAATTTACCTAGGTAAATTAAGACCCCAGTTTATGGGCCACACTGAAGTAATTTAGTAGCAATGATTTAAATAATGAACAAAATCAAAAGGATGTAGAACCTAAGTATAAGAGCCAAAACTATAAAATTCTTAGAAGAAAACATAAGGGTAAATCTTCCTAACCTTGGATTTGTCAATGGAATCTTCATGGTGATAACAAAAGCACAAGCAAGGAAAGAAAACCAGGTAAATTAGGCTGCCTCAAAATAAAAAAAATAAAAAATTGTGTCCCAAACGACACTCTGAGAAAAATAAAAAGACAATCTACAGAATGGGATATTTATAAATCATATATGTGATATGGGATTAGTATCCAAAATATATAAAGAACTCAGAACTTAACAAAATGACAACCTAATTAAAAAGTAAGCACAGGATTGGAACAGACATTTCTCTAAAGAAGATTTATGGATTGCTAACAAGCATGTAAAAAGATGCTCAACATCATTAGTCATTGGAAAAAGGCAAATCAAAACACAACTGGGTACGACTTCACACCCATCAGAATGACAATAATCCTATCTAATAAAGGACAAACATGGTAATTAACCGTACCTCCAACACACTTCCCATTGGCTAATCAGGGAGATATGCAAATTAACTGCCACCAAGATGGCGGCCGGCAGCCAGGCAGCTGAAGTGAACAGGAGGCTTCCTTGTTCCAGTGATGGAGGAAGCCAAGGTTCCCCCCCTGCTGCAGCCCGGCTCTGAGCTGCACTCTAAGAAACAATGTTGCAATTATACAAGCTAAACAATCCCCAGAAACCTGCTTTCATCCAGCCGGGCCTCAGAGCTGGAGCTGCAGCAGTGTTTCAATTATTGAAGCCAAACAAACCCAGATACCTGCTTTCAGCAGCTGAGGTCTCAGAGCTGGAGCCGAGACTCAGAGCTAAAGCTGGCTCTCAGTTCCAGTGACATCCAAATAAGGTAAATAAATCCCAGAATAAAAAAAAAAAGAAAAGAAAAAAAGGAGAGGTTGGGAGCTTCAGTTGCCCGCCAGCCTGAAAACGGCCCTCAGCCCCTTACCCAGACTGGCCAGGCACCCCAGTGGGGACCCCCACCCTGAAGGGGTGTGACCAGCTGCAAACAGCCATCACCCCCTCATCCAGGCTGGCCAGGCACCCAAGCGGGGCTCCCACCCTGATCCGGGACACCCTTCAGGGCAAACCAGCCGGCCCCCACCCATGCACCAGACCTCTATCCTATATAGTAAAAGGGTAATATGCAAACTGACCCTAACAGCAGAAGGACTGGAAATGACTGGTCACTATGACACACACGGACCACCAGGGGGCAGACGCTCAATGCAGGAGCTTCCCTCTGGTGGTCAGGGCGCTCTCACATGGGAGGAGCTCTGCTCAGCCACAAGCCAGGCTGATGGGTGCCAGTACAGCGGTGGTGGTGGGAGCCTCTCCTGCCTCCTCAGCAGCGCTAAGGATGTCCGACTGCAGCTTAGGTCTGCTCCCCGCAGGCAAGTGGACATCCCCCGAGGGCTGCCGGGCTGCCAGAGGGATGTCTGATTGCCATCTTAGGGCCAATTCCATGGGGAGCGGGCCTAAGCCAGCAGGTGGTCATCCCCCTGAGGGGTCCCAGACTGCGAGAGGGCACAGGCCAGGCTGAGGGACCCCCCCTCTCCTCCGAGTGCACAAATTTTTGTGCCCTGGACCTCTAGTAGTAATAATAATACTATATAATAAAAGGCTAATATGCAAATCAACCGAACTGCAAAACTACCGGTTTGCTATGATGTGCACTGACCACTAGGGGTCAGATGATCGAGCAGGAGCTGCCCCCCTGGTGGTCAGCGTGCTCCCACAGAGGGAGCAATGCTCAGCCAGAAGCTGGACCCATGGCTGCAGAGTTCAGCAGTGGTAGCGGGAGCCTCTCCCGCCTCTGCAGCAGCACTAAGGATGTCCAACTGCCAGCTTAGGCCTGCTACCCCCCGGGAGCAGTGGTCTTAAGCTGGCAGTCGGACATTCCCTGAGGGCTCCCGGACTGTGAGACAGCACAGGCCTGGCTGAGGGACCCCTCCTCCCTGAGTGCACAAATTTCGTGCACCAGGCCTCTGGTACAGAAAATAAAAGTGTTGATGAGGATGTAGAGAAATCAGAACCATCCTATGTTGCTGATGCAAGTGCAAAACCGTGCAGCTTCTATGGAAAAGAATTGCTATTTTATCAAAAAGCTTAGACCCAGCAATTCCACTCCTAGGCCTATACCCAAAGAACTGAAAAACAGGTTTTCAAACAAATACTTATATAGGAATGTTCATAGTAGCACTGCTCATGATAGCCAAAGAGTGGAAACAAACCAAATGTCCATCAACTGATGAATTGTTAACAAAATTTGGCATATTCACATATGGAAACTTATTCAATCTTAAAAAGAAATGAAGTGTAGAAACATGCTACAACATGGATAAACCTTAAAAACATCCTATATAAAGAAAGGCTAATATGCACATCAACCAAATGGTGGAATGATCGGTCACTATGATGTGCACTGACCACCAGGGGGCAGACACTCAATGCAGGAGCTCATTGTGGGGAGTGGGCCTAAGCCCGTGGTGGGCAAACCGCGGCTCGCGAGCCACATGCAGCTCTTTGGCCCCTTGAGTGTGGCTCTTCCACAAAATACCCCGTGCGGGCACGCACGTACAGTGCAATTGAACTTCGTGGCCCATGCGCAGAAGTCAGTATTTTGTGGAAGAGCCACACTGAAGGGGCCAAAAAGCCACGTGTGGCTCGCGAGCCGCGGTTTGCCGAGCCATGGTTTGCCGACCACTGGCCTAAGCCATTAGTTGGACATCCCCCGAGTGCTCCTGGACTGGGAGAGGGTGCAAGCTGGGCAAAGGGACTCCTCCCTACCCCCCCTACCCCTTAAGTGCATGAATTTCATGCACTAGGCCTCTAGTGATAAATAAAAAAACTTGACACAAAAGGCCACCTATTGTATGACTTCATTTATATGAAACATCCAGAATAGGTAAATCCACAGAGACAGGAAGCTTACCTTGTAGACCTCTCATTTCTTGTTTGAAAGCTCTTTTGATTTTTCTTCAATGGTCAAGCTTTCTTCCTAACACTTATTGATCTTCATGGGCTCTATAGGCTGGCCTTACCCCAAGGCTTGGTCCAAAGACCTTATTCTCTTTACTCTCTATTTTCTCCTCAAGGTGATTTCTTTCATGTCCATGATTTCCATGATAATCTGTTTGTCATTAACTCTAAAATTTACATATCACTTATAAACCTTTCTCTGAGTTTCATATCTCTCTAGCCAACATCTCCACTTGAATGAAAGAATTTTAAACAAAAAGATCCAAAACTGCACATATGATCTTCCCTTAAGCTGGTTTGGAATTTCCTGTCTCCAAAAATGACTCCACTATGTCTGAAAGCCATGAATCTGGGAGGCATCGCTGACATTTCTTTGCCCTACTTTCTTATCCATAATAAAGTCCTGACCCACAAATCCTACTTCTTCATGATATCATAGCCACTGTTCTGGTTCAAGCCACCATCTTACTCCTGGACTGCTACCAGGACCTCAGAACCAGTTTCTCATAGCCACTGAAATTCCTTCTCTACCGTGCACGCCACTGTGATTTTGTTTTTAATTTTTTTTCATTGTAGTAAAATACACATAATATGAAATTTACCCTTTTACCCAGTTTTAAGTGTGCCATTTTCGAGTATTAAGCACATTTCTGGTCAATGCACATGTCCGGGAGACCTGCAGGAGGCAGTCGATTGATCTTTCTCTCCCATTGATGTTTCTTCCCCCCTCCCTTTCTCTCTCTAAAATCAATAAAAACATATAAAAATTTTAAATACTGCACTTTAAACCTCATCTTCTTTCTTTTCTTCACCAGCTGTTCTCTCACATCCTTTCTTCATTCATTCAGTAAACACTTATCAAATGTCAAGCACTGTGCTGACACTGAGTGCACAGGCATGAAGACGAGCGAGCAAGTCCCCACCTGCATTCCACTGAAAGAAGAAAAAAAATGACCACGTGCAGAAACAAATAACAGGAGTGGATATCATGATGACTAGATGGCCGGAAGTGCTGTGATAGAATTAATGAGGGCTACAGAATAGAGGGTGAATTGGTAGGTTTGGGAAGAAATATGAGGGAGGTGGTTTTAGATACAGTAGTCAGGAAAGACAATAGTCAAATCAAGTCTAAATGATGAGAAAGATACCAAGACATGGGGGAGGAAACTCTGAGCATGAACCAGCACAAACTTTGGAGGGACAACAAAAAGGCCAAGAGGACTGCTGCACAGTGAACGAGGGATAAGGGTAAGAAATGAGGGAGAGGTGGGCAGGCGCCACAGCACACAGCCCTTATAGGCCAGGTCAGGCTGTGGGTGTTGTTCCGATGGTAATAGGAAGCTCTGGGAGGGTTCTAAACAGAGAGGTGATGTG
>NW_005872399.1:22829-39201 GCF_000147115.1 Myotis lucifugus
ATTGCCCATCGCTCAGTCAAGTCATAAGGCTTACCGGCTTCCACTCGATGCCCGGCCCCCCTCCCCGTTTCCACCCCCTCCCCCGGCCTGGGCTTCGCCTCACTTGCTCTAATAAAAAGTTCACCAGCAGATACCGACTTCCAGTTCCCAGCACGCTGCACGGGTCCCGGATGGATCCCGCACGGTGACTGCGGGCCTGGGTCAGGGCCAGGGCCTCCGGAAAAGGCGGGGTCAGGGCTCCGGAGCCGCTCACCACCAGGGCTGGGGACGCGGGCTGCGCGCGCCTGGGCACCTCCCGCGCTCGGAGACCTTTGCCTCTCCTGGGCGCCCTTCGAATCCTGTCGAACGCACTTGGAGCGCTTCCCGGCTCCTGGGAGCTCCGGCATCTTCCTCTCACCGCGCTCCAGCTGCTCAGTGCCCCTCGAATCCTGCTGTCCCGCGCTCGGAGGCCTTCACCGCTCCTTGGTGCTTCCGCGTCTGCCTCTCCCCGCGCTCCGGGCCGACCGCCGAACGTGGGCGCCTCCGCTCTATCCTGCCTCTGCCTTGGGCAGAGCCCTTCGCCGCACCTGGGGCCCCCGCACCTGCCCCCCACGCTCCGGGCCCTTCGCTGTACTTGGCTGCCTCCGGTGCTGTCTGCCCTGCTCACAAGGCGCCAGGGCCGTCGGCGAAGCTCAGCCCGGCCTGGGCTGCTCCGTTTTAGTTTCCTCCTCTCGGGGGAACTCCGCCTCCCGCCCACCTCTCCCTCAAGGAGGCAAATTGGAAAAGGGCTGCGGAGGGGAGCCCACTGGAAAGTTGGACGCTGACCGGACGTTTTGGCGCCTGGCGGTATCCAGGCCCCGGCGGTATCCAGGCCCCGCCACAAGGGCACCTGGGCGAGTCCAGGACCTCTAGGTCAGAATCCGCGGGAGGTGAGCAGCTCACGATGGTCTCCGGTCGCTGTTGAACTGGGTGTGAGACCAGTTGGGAGCGAGATAGAGACCTGCGGGGCTGTCTTGCAATGGGAGGACAGCAACTCCAGCAGACATGGGCACTCCTTTTGAGGGGCGGAATGGAAGGAATAGGGGCTTAGTGTACTCGGTGGGCGCTGTTTAGTGGCCTAATGGTCCATATAGGATCAAGGGCTTAGTATTTCGCAGGTGTCGATTGGTGGTTCAGTGTATAGTCCATATAAGGTACATGGTTAGTCTCTCTAGTATTTCTGGGCTGCAGGTTATGTCATACTCTGCCCACCAGTTGGGGGAAGGGAGGACATATCACTGGGCCCAGAGGTAGACCATCTCCTCCTTCCTCCAAGGATGGGCTAAGGGTGAGGGTGGGGGTGGATATAATTTTCATTGATTTCTGTCTCTCAAAATCAGCTTTAAAAATATAGTTTTTAAAGTCTCAAAATTTCTATTATCTTTAAATGTATTGCTAGGAGCAATCTCATTTTTATATATTTCCCTAGCACTTTATTTTGAATGTATGTCTTAACTCTAAAGATTTTCTAGCTTTTATGTATTATTTTATATTTTTTCTTTATTGATTAAGGTATTACATATGTGTCCTTATATGTATTATTTTATATCCATTAAGCTATTTGTGCCCATAGCTTATTTTCCCTACTAGACTGACAGCAACTTGGAGACAATACAATATTCTAATTGGGCCTTAGCTGGGTGCTCAGTTGGTTAGAGGTTTGTCTCATACACAAAAGGTGGCAGGTTTGATTCCTGGTCAGGGCACATACCTAGGTTTCAGGTTCAATTCCCATTTGGGGTATGTAGGGCATGTACAGGAAGGCTATTGATAGATGTTTCTCTCTCATATTGATGTTTTCCCCTCTGTCTCTCTCTCCCACCGCCTCCCTCTAAAATTCAATAAGCATGTCCTGGGATGAAGATTTAAATATATCTACATTAATAAAAGACAAACATGCAAATTGACCATGCCTTCGCTATGCCTTAAGCCACGCCCACCAGACAATCAGAGTGACTGTATGCAAATTAACCCAACCAAGATGGCGGCCAGCAGCCACAGACTGGACCAAGCAGGAGGCTTGGTTGCCCCAGTGATGGAGGAAGCCAAGCTTCCCGCTGCCATGGCCAGCTCTGAGCTCCACTCAAGGAAACAAATTTCAATTATAGAAGATAATAAACCCCAGATACCTGCTTTCAGCTGGCCGTGGCCATGGAGCTGGAGTGAGCAGGAGGCTTGGGTTGCCCCTGGTGATGGAGGAAGCCAAGCTTCCCACCCGCCCTGGCCAGCTCTGAGCTCCACTCAAGGCTACAAAGTTTCAATTATAGAAGGAAAATAAATCCCAGAATAAAAGAAGAAAATAAAAAAAGGAGAGGCTGGGAGCTTCCATCGCCAGGGGGCTTGGCCAACCTGAAAACAGCCCTCAGCCCCTCACCCATACTGGCCAGGCACCCCAGTGGGGACCCCCCACCCTAAAGAGGGTGTGGCCAGCGTGAAAACATCCATCAGCCCCTCACTCAGGCTGGCCAAACTTCCATGGGGTGAGGGTACCCACTCCGGGGAGGGGGATGGCTTGACCAGCCTGCAAACAGCCACCAGGCCCTCACCCAGGCTAGCCAGACACCCCAGCGGGACCCCCACCCTGATCCGGGACACCCTTCAGGGCAAACCAGCCAGCCCCTACTTGTGCACCAGGCCTCTATTCTATATAATAAAAGGGTAATATGCAAATTGACCCTAACAGCAGAACGACTGGGAATGACTGGTCACTATGACACACACTGACCACCAGGGGGCAGATGCTCAATGCAGGAGCTGTCCCCTGGTGATCAGTGCACTCCCACAGGGGGAGCTCTGCTCAGCCACAAGCCAGGCTGATGGATGCCAGCACAGTGGTGGTGGCGGGAGCCCCTCCCGCCTCCTCAGCAGCACTAAGGATGTCTGACTGCAGCTTAGGCCTGCTCCCTGCTGGAAAGTGGACATCCCCCAAGCCTGCCGGTATGCCAGAGGATGTCTAACTGCCAGCTTGGGCCCGATCCCCCAGAGAGCGGGCCTAAGCCAGCAGGTGGACATCCTCCGAGGGGTCCCCAGACTGCGAGAGGGTACAGGCTGGGCTGAGGGACCCCCCCTGCCCCCACTGCCAAGTGCAAAATTTTTGTGCACAAGGCTCTAGGATATATATATATATATATATATATATATATATATATATGTAAATTGGGTTTTGCATCCCAGAATTTACAGTGCAGTGCTTTACTCTTGAAGCAGCACTCAGTAAATATTTAATCAAAAGGATGAATTCATGTTGACATGAACATACTGGTGATAGACTCATGTTTAGCTATGTTTAATTGGGAACAATTCTACATTTTCAGAATATGCAGGTTCCCAGGGAGGCCTGGTACTGGCTGAGGCTCGAAGAGGAGACTGAAGAAGAGGAAGAGGAAGAAAACGAACAAAATGAAGATGAATATGAGAGTGACGATTTAAGTGTATGTTTTGGGACCATTTCCTTGAGCAGGGTGTCTCAGCATTGGCACTATTGACATTTTGAGCCAGGTAGTGGTTTGTTCTGGGGTGCTGTTCTGTGTATTGTAAGATGCCTGTTGCACTTGTGACAACCGAAAATATCTCCAGACATTGTGAAATGTCCTCTGAGGGGAAATCACCCCTAGTTGAGAACTACTGCCTTACAGGTTTGTTAACCCCAGATCAAAACTTTATCATGTTTCCCTTTAGCTTCAGTATACCCTCTCATCTCCGCTCTAGTGTGGTTGATGGATTAGCTGCAAATGTAAATTATTTTCATTTTTACCTTGTTTCCTGTTAAACTTGTGGAATTGATTCTCATAAGTACCCTTCTTCCCCACCCACAAACAAAACAAAGCAAACCTCAATTCAAAGAAAGAGGAGATTATGCAACAAGTCACTACACATTTCTATGGTTACATGTACATAAGACTTTGGTAGGAAACATTAAAAATTTGAAAAACCTATGTTCCACTTAAATGGGAGACCACTGATGAGAACTGTAATGGCACAGGGAGCAGTGTTCTCCCTCATCCCACTGGGGAAGGTAGATTCTTTGACAGTAGAAGTGGTCTTTAAACAATCCTCATCCTAATAGAGCCAGCCAAATTCTATTTCTGAATGTTAACAGGTAGTCTTTATTCTGTCTGGAAAACTTGTGAAAATAATCAGGGTAGCTGGTAAAGTGGGACACATGCTAAAACATTCTGCCTTTCACACCTCTCCTGACTGGAAGAGAGTGTAGCGGAAGATTTATGGCCTTGGGCTAGTTCAGCAGGATCCCAGAGACCAGAAAACCAAGATCCTGGTCAATGTGAACCATTAATGTGCTTGTGTCCTATATCTAGGTACTGGACAAATTACAAATATTGACGAGTTATTTAAGAGAAGAACATCTGTATTGTATTTGGTGTGGAACAGCCTATGAAGGTAAGAAAATGCTTTAAACTTTTAAAAAATATTGAATACAAATGCTCTTTGATTTTAACTTTATTTTTTTTTTATGAATGTCATATTTCCCATAGATAATGGAAATTTCTTATTCTATCCAAAAGGTAATGTAGAATCAATGTCTTAAATAAGTAGTAAGCATAGAAATAATTGAGGCCTTGTTAAAGGTGTTTTTAACTGTTTGGAAACAAAGTGCAGAAGGGAATTTTTCAGTCTTTTATTCACTTAAGGGTAATTTTTTATGCTTTATTTTTAATCTTTCTTAAGTTATAGATACTTCAAAGATATATTAGCTTTTTAGAACTCATTATTATATAAATAGAATATTTGTCCCTGAACCATAAAAATCATGTTGAAATCCACTTTTTTTTTTAATTTTAGAAAGAAATGGTTTAAAACTTGTCATATGTATTACAGAGCCAAGTGCTTTCCCTTCTAATACAGTTGCCCATGCTGGCTTTATTAACTTGAATTTAAGGGCTTTGAACTTGAGAGAAGAATTTTTGGTTATTGTTGTTTTTACGAGTAACTTTTCCTGGTTTAACAATCAGGAGCAAACAAAGCTACAAAATGCATGTTATGTTGAAATAATTTTCTAGAATAGTTTACAAGTCTTCTATTTTCTTCATGTAAATTACAGATAAAGACGACCTGTCTTCAAATTGCCCAGGACCAACTTCTGCAGATCATGACTAAGATTCTCAATAAAGTAGAAACTTGGAAAATGCTGTTGTTTCCTACACAGTTAAGCCGTTAGAATTCCCAATAATTTGTATGTTTTTTTTCTACTTTAGAGGTACTTTGTACTTTAAAATATAAAAGTTCATGGACTCCAAAATTAAATAATGGAATGCTTTTTAGAACACCAGATGGGCCATTACAAGTTATGGCTCTATTGTGATGCTTATGGAATTTAAGGACACCAACAGGTAACTCTCTTATTCCCCTCTTCACTTCGGAACAAGTTAAAAAATAAGATGTGGAAGTCAGATATCACAATATCAGCTTTATTGTCCATGAAGCTGAAACAGAGAGCAAGGCTGACCTGTCTCCAGTCAGGCTCCCTAATAAATCTGCCTGATTGGAGAGAACTGCAGGTCTCTCTCTGTCTTGCAGGGACAGAGCCCAACTTTGCATTTTGAGACCAGTTAGCTTTCTAGGTGAGAGGATCCACCAGACACTGAGCCTCACATGCTAAGTTCCATCTCCCAAAATCACTCATCAGATAAGACATCGCTGCCCTGGCCAGTTTGGCTCAATGAACAGAGAGTCAGCATGCCCACTGAAGCGTCCTGGATTCAAATCCCGTCAAGGGTTCTCTCTCACATTGATGTTTCCTCCTTTCCACTCTCTCTAAAAATCAATGGAAAAATATCCTCAGGTGAGGATTAACAAACAAAAAGACACCCCTCTATTGAGAGGGAATGAATGAGGGTTCACAGAGCTTGTTCCCACACTTCTCAGAGCTCACTGCCTTAAAACAAACCATTCCATTGCTGGCAAGGTCTAAGCAATTTCAAAGTTATTTTTCTGTCTTAAGCTGAAATCTGCTTCCCTATAATTTAACTGAATGCAGCTGAAGACCTACTGTGGCACACCTCTGCAGAGCTCCATCCAAGGTTGGGCATGAAAACCGTGAACTTTTTTTTAAAGTGATTTTGATCAGCTCATCTCGGATAATTCCTTAAAGTCCTAAGAATGAGTCTCATAAGCCCCTGTGGGTGAAAACTAATGCTCTAGGTTAAATATAGGGCACTGCTGCTCTTGGGATAGCATTGTGACCGCCCCTGTACAGCTTTACCTCTCACCTTTCAGTAGTGAAGAGCAAGAGGTCAACCTCTTCTCCCTTTTGGTAGAAACAGAATACACGAGAGCATAGCAAAAGCTAAGCTACTCTGGCACAAGCTAACCAATAGCACAACTTGCTTTAGCCTCCGACCTAACGTGACCTAGTTCACTGGTCCTCAAGTTGAACATTGGGAGCTTTAAAAAAGAATACGAGGGTCCCACCCCCAGAGATTCTGATGTCATTGGTCAATGGGGCTTTGGCAGCACTGCCCTTGACTCTAAGATGCAGCAGAGCTTGAGAACCACTAACCTGGTTCACTTCTGGGCCTCAGTTCTTCATAAAGAGCATGAATCATTTTTATGAATATAAGTACATATATAAAATATGGGGCACATCTGTAATACTGTCAACAATAAAGATAAAGTTAAAATACTCCCTCCCACAGCGAACTCCCTCCCCCTGCATATTCCCTAAAATAAATAAATAAATAAATAAATAATAAAGTTAAAAATAAATTGTCATTGCCCTAACTGGTTTGGCTCAGTTGATAGAGCGTTGGCCTGAGGACTGTAGGTTCCCAGGTTTGATTCCAGTCAAGGGCATGTGCCTTTGTTGCGGACACATCCCCAGTAGGGGGTGTGCAGGAGGCAGCTGATCAGTGGTTCTCTCTCATCGATGTTTCTAACTCTCTATCCCTCTCCTTCCTCTCTGTAAAAAATCAATAAAATATATTTAAAAATATATATTGTCGTTTATATAAATAATGCTGTTGAATATTTACTTGTTTCATTTAAAAATAATAAAACTATGTTAATAACTAAAAGGAGTACATCTTTCCCTCAGATTTACAGTCAAATCCTTTCCTGTCATTTCAGCCAACATGCCTGTATTCCTCCAGTCAGTCCCAAAGCCATGTGGAATGTGTCACATGGGAATCAGGAACTGGCTTCCTTGTCTCCTCTTAGTGACTGTGGGGACAGCCCACCACCTGCCCAGTGGCCTAGAATATTCTGAGTATGTTCATGAACAATTCTGCTGAGAATGGGAATGACCTTGGTGGACCCCATGACTCCACCAGAGGGTGATCTGCATTTCCAAGCCCAGGGTCTACCTTGGAGAGTGGGAGACAGACATCCTGCCATTCTTATCCTTCAGTAGTTCCAAATGAAGGCTTTCAATGTGAGTAAAAGTGCTTTATTCATATAGGCCTTTTATGAGTTCATAACTAGACAATAATGAAGACCAAGGGAAGCAAAACATTGAAAATAATTTTTCAATTATCTTTAGAACATCTATGTGAAATTTGAAACATCAAGTAAATTTTAATGTCATTTACTTTTGTTTATATTGTGCTGTTTATTTTCAAAGTCCTATCTATAATTTCTAAAATGTTTCATTTTCCTAATTTCAAATCCCACATACTGGAGCTTCTGAAATTCAAAACAAGTAGATTTCAGTGTAGCAAACTGATTTGTCTTACAGACCTTTAAGTGTTATTTGCCAAACGTTTAATAGTTAACATTTTAAAGTGGACTTTTAGTATTAATTATATTTTGTAAGTTTGATCACGTGAAATTAACACTCTCCACCCATTCAAAAGCACGCCTAACTGCTCCCCTAAGTGCTGAATGCAGGGCAGTGTACTCGATGTCTTGGGCTATTCAAAAAGCAGAGTGCCTGTGCCTGTCCCTGCTTTCCAGCAATTCACAGTATGATCTGAACAGCCATGTGGGAATAGCTGAGCTTGAGGCCGACTGGAAAGCACAATACAGAGGGACTACACAATGGGAGTACTAGGGAGAAGTTTCATTCTGAGAGGGGGATGGTGGAACACTATGGAGGTAGCACTGAATTTGGGTTCTGAATATAACTTTGAGGAAGGAGCTACAATATGACCCAGCAGTTTCACTCTTAGGTACATGCCCAAGAGAACATGTCCACATAAAACCTGAACATGAACATTTGTAGTAGCCTTCTTCATAATAGCAGGAAAATGGAAACATCCCAAATGTCCATCAATTAACAAGTAAATAAAATGAAGTATCCAGCCCTGACCGGTTTGGCTCAGTGGATAGAGCGTTGGCCTGCGGACCAAAGGGTCCCAGGTTCGATTCTGGTCAAGGGCATGTACCTTGGTTTTGGGCACATCCCCAGTAGGGGGCATGCAGAAGGCAGCTGATGGATGTTTCTCTCTCATCGATGTTTCTGATTCTCTATCCCTCTCCCTTCCTCTCTGTAAAAAATCAATAAATATATATTTTTAAAAATATGAAGTATCCAATAAAAAGAACTGATCCATGCTACAACCTGAATAAACCTTAAAAACATTACACACAGTGAATAAAACCATGTATTGTATGATTCCACTTGAATGAAATGTCCAGAATGGGGAAATCCACAGAGATAGAAGGTAGATCAGTGATTGCCTAGAATGGGGGGGAATGAGGAATGACTGCTAATGGGCATGGGATTTCTTTGGAGGCTGACATAATAATGGTAAATATTTACCCCATCTTTCCCATTCAGCCTTAGAGAAAGTTCTTTATAGAAGAATCATAGATGATAAATGCAAGAGTTTGATAGAATCCAAAAATCACTATTTTGTAACCCCTAATGAATTAATGGATCCAGACAACATTCATCAATGGTTGCTAAAACCATTAGGTGAAAGATTGAAAGGAAGCCTTGTGATGGATGACAGCACCACGAGCCACCAATCAATCTGAAAATCACCCGAAGTGGAACCACCAGACATTGTAACCAGAAAGGATACAATATCACCTCTGCAGTATTCTTGGGGGGCAAGTATCAAATCAGAATCAAATCAAGTTTCTAGACTAACTAGACACCAGGGAGATACCATCAGCCAAATCCGGAATGGAGTAAATTCTATGATAAATATTCCAGTTCCTTCCTCAAATACATGGCAAGAAGAAAGAAACTGAAAACAAGGGTAAATGTTAGAGAGTAAAAGAGACACCAACTAAATGCAATGTTGAATTCTGATCGAAACAACCTGTAGAAAAGATACTTTTGAGACAGGAAAACTGAATGCATGCTGAATTATGATATACTAGTAATTAAAAACATCTTATTAATTTTGTTGAGTGACAATGATATTGCGGTTTTGTTGACATTAAAAGATCTTATCTCTTAGAGATAAAGATCATTTTAAGTATTTTCAAGTTAGATGACATAATGCCTTAAATTTGTTTTAAAATACTCCAGCAAAAGAAATTTCTTAAAAAGGTGAATGCATTATCTATATATATATATATATATATATGTCATATATAGGAATATCTTTCAAAATTTCCACGTGTGCTTTATAATTTGCAAATAAGGTCTCTGGATTTTGCCCCTCTCCTCTGATTAAGAGGAAACATTTTATTCATTATAATTTTGAGGCTGAGAAAATATATACTCACAAATAAAAACTTCCAAGATATAACATAAATATTAAAATGAGAAAGTAAAAATAAGGCTGCCTTCTTTTTATTACAGCCTTACTCATTATATCTAGATAATACTGGTTTTTTAAAAAGATTTCTCCCTTCCCAGAAATATTTCAAACCTACAGAAAAGTTCAAAGAATATGACAAAAAACATTTCTATACCCTCAACCTAGATTTATCAATAGGTCAACTGTTAACATTTGCTTTCTTTCTCTCTCATCATATACACATTGATTTTTGCTAAACATTTGAAGTGGGAGGGAAATCCACTTCACCCCTAGATACTCCTTCATGCATTGACTAAGAATAAGACATTTTCCTGCATGACCACAATATCATTATCACACCTAAGAAAATGAATACTGCCCGGCCAGTATGGCTCAATGGTTGAGCATCGACCCATGAACCAGGAGGTCACGGTTGGATTCCTGGTTAGGGCACATGCCCAGGTTGCAGGCTCAATCCCCACTGTGGGGTGTGTAGGAGGCGGCTAATCAATGATTTTCTCTCATCACTGATGTTTCTATCTCTCTCACCCTCTCCCTTTCTCACTGAAATCAATAAAAATATTTTTAAAAGAAAATGCATAATTATTCTATGTCATCTAATATGCCAAGCCCCTTGCCCAGACTGCCCATTGGGTCTCCTCTCTCCTCATCCAAATCCCCAGCTGGAGTATTACTTGTAAGCCCTGTGCAGATTAACTATTTTCTATGCTTAGCTATTGCCTTACGGCAGAGTTATCATCTCTTTAAAGCAGCAGTCGTCACCCTTCGGACCTCGTGGACCACCGCTTGCCAACCGCTGCTTTAAAGTGTTTGTGAGAATAGATACAAAATGTATTTAAGGTAAATAATTGTAAACACTAGTGAACTCAACATCCAGTTTAAGAAAAAAAAGTTAGCAGTACCTTCGAAATTCACTTCCCCAGTCACATCACCACCATCCTTCCCCAGAGATAACCATTATCAGAATTTAATATTTCTCAACATTTCCTTCCCTTTATTATTATTTACATTTGTTTAGATTCCTACACAAATGTATCATTTAGCATGTTCTGGAATTTTATATAAATGGGATCATTCTGTATACATTTTCTGTAACGTGCCTTGTGGCTTACATTGTTCCTGAGGGTGAATCATGTTGTTACATTTAGCTGTCATGTGTCCATTTCCACTGCCCTGTAGTATTCCAATGTGAATATAATACAATGTATGTATCCACTTTTCTCTTGATGGACAGTAGTGTTGTTTTCTGTTCCTTTGACTTTTACAAACAAGATTTCTATGAACATTCTTGTAGGCATGTATGTAGGAATGGAATTGATGGCTTTCCGGTATATAAACATTTATCTTTATTAGAGGATAAACTGTTTTCCAAAGTGATTGCACATAATTTATCTTTTTATGGTTACAATTTTTCTCCAACTGGCTTGTTAGCTATTTAAAATAGGGAACAAGCTTATTTCTTTTTGGCTAGAAACAAGCTTTTTAAAAAAATTATTAATTCATTAATTTATATAAAAATTGAGAGATTTTTTTTCCCCAGTCTTCATAATAAGGAGCTGAGCTAGAGGAAAGTCAAATGCAAAAATGTTTTTGAAATTAAAAAGTATAGGCCTGGCCGGTGTGGATCAGTTGGTTGGAGCACTGTCCCATACACCAAAAGGTGGCAGGTTCGATTCCCAGTCAGGGTACATACCCAGGATGAGGGTTCGACCCCTGGTCAGGGCACATGCGGGAGGCAACTGATCAATATTTCTCTCTCTCAATAATGTTTCTCTCTCTCTCTCTCTCTCTCTCTCTCTCTCTCTCTCTCTTTCTCTCTCTCTCCTTTCTTCTAAAAATCATTTTTTTTTAGAAATATGGAGGTTTCTGCTGAGCAGCATTTGCCTTCTTCTTTTTAAAATATATTTTTATTGGTTTCAGAGAGGAAGAGAGAGGGAGAGAGAGAAACATCAATGATGAGAGTGAATCATTAATTGGCTGCCTCCTGCATGCCCCGCACTGGGGATTGAGCCCACTTCCTGGGCATGTGCCCTGACCTAGAAACGAACTGTGACCTCCTGGTTCATAGGTCAACGCTCAACCCCTGAGCGACACTGGCCGGGCTCTAAAAATCAATTTTTTGAAAAAAGGTGTAAACCTTTCTGCAAATGTATTTAAAAAAGTTAAGGGAAAAATTAAAATAACAGGTAAATATCATCAATATTCCCTAGCAGATTTTAGACAATTACAGGAAAATCGAACATCAGAAGCAGACTACTTTTTTAGAAAGGCACTAACGCGTGTTTCGCATTTTTTTCTCTGGAACATTATTCCACTCCTTCAATGTCTTCAGTATTTCAGATGTTTTAGGTCGCATCTTGGGGTCAGTCGCAACTAATTTCTGTAGGAGAATTTTCTGTAATGATAGAAAGACTCATTATGAAAAAAATAAAATAAAACATTGAAAAAAATGAAATTCTGATTATTTTCAAGTGCTTACTTCTTTGTCATTAAATATATCCGAGACATGGCCCTTCCTTAGATCTTCGAATATCTGAAAATAAGACATATGTATATATATATTCATTAGGAAATCTCTCACTTGGTAGGAAAAAAAAACTTAGGAAGCACCGAAGCCTGGAGATGCCCTAAATCTGAGACATTTCCAGATTTTTGGAAAGTTTCTTCAGCCAAGAAGCAAGCAGGACTCCACCCCCCTCACCCCCCGTCCCCACGGCCTCATCTAATAGGCATCTCTGACATCACAACATGCTGCAGTGTTAAGAGCATCACATGCCTTATCTCCCTTCATCCTCCTGGAGCACTGTGCGACAGCTAGTTGTTTTGTTACCGTTTTACAGAGGAGAAGGCTGTTGACTCCAGGTGCGTCCCTTTTCCTGAGCTACAGCCTAGGATGTCCAGTCGCCCAATGCATGTAATGGCTCCCCACCGCCTTCTCAACAAGCCCACATTCCTGCCTTAATTTACCCCAACATGTCTATCCAAACCCATCAACCACCACTGCCATGTAACTTATCTACCCCAATAAAAATATCAGACGCTGCCTAATAACCCCACACACACCCTGCACGTTCCTGTCTCCATGCTGGAATCACCTCCTTTCTACTCTGTACTATGAGAAGCCAACCCAATCCTTCAGAGCCCAGCTTCAATGCCTCCATAAATCTCAATCCCGACAGCTGGGAACGATCCCCTTCTAGCTGCTTCCCAAAGACTCCATGCCTTCTCCCAAAACATTTACAGCCCTCTCTCACAGTAGCTTCCCGAGAACAAGGCTTATTCGTTTTTATAATCCTCGTAGCACGTAGCACAGTGTCTTATGCCAAGCAGGCATTCAAAATGTTACGGATTGATTCAAATAGGAATAAAGAGCGATGGTTTAATAAGATGCACACACCTTTCAAAAAACCCCAAAGTTTTTGGTCTTTAACAAAAAGGGTGTGTTGTTTGTTTCTTTCTTTCTTTATTTTAATTTTTCAATTACATATGACACTCAATATTCAGTCTCAACACAGCTTTTCCTTTATATCTTTAGTTAGAGAAGTTCTGTTACGCTAGTCCTCAGGGGTGGCTGTTCTGTAATTTAGTTGTAATTTTGATGTAGTGGTGGGAGGAGGTGAGCACAGCGTCTACCTACTCCACCATCTTGACCAGAACTTCTAACAAAAAGTTTTGGATGCCCAAACATGAAGGAAAGAAAAGCCATATTTCATTTGCAGCCAATGTTAATATGTTCAGGCCCATCATTACAAGAGGCAATAAACTATCTACAGCAGCACTTCGAAGATGATGGGCAATAATTTTTTTTAATCCTCACCCCAGGATATTTTTTCCATTGCTTTTCAGAGATAGTGAAAAGGAGGGAGGGAGGAGAAGAGAGGTAGAGGAGAGAGAGACATCGATTGGTTGCCTCCTGCATGCGCCCTGACCAGGGCTCGGGATCAAACCTGCAACACAGGTTCATGCCCTGGACTGGGAATTGAACCCACGACTCTCCGGTGCACAGGCTAATGCTCTAAACACTGAGGAACACTGGCCAGAGCGATGGCCAATAATTTTTGTTGCTAAATTCTTTCTGTGAGCCCAGCTGGTGTGGCTCAGTGGATTAAGTGATGACCCATGCACCAAGAGGCCATCAGTCCGATTCCAGGTCAGGACACATGCCTGGGTGCCGGGCTTGATCCCTAGTAAGGGGGTGTGCAGGAGGCAGTCGATCAATGTTCCTTTCACATTGATGTTTCTATCTCTCTCTTTCCCTCTCTCTAAAATCAATAAAAACATACCAAATAAATAAATAATTTCTGTGAGATTATTTACCTTAAATGTTTCCTGACGACTGAGAGGTATATGAAGAAGCTCTGAAAGAATTAGCCCTAAGGCAAAGATGTCCACTTCATTTCCATATTCTACTGAAGCGAGCTAAAGAGATCAAAATATATTTACATTTGTTATTCACCTGATAGAAACATATGTGCCTTCTGAAGGCAAAAAAATTTAATTTAACGAAAACATCCTATATAATAAGGAACTAATATGCTGATTAGACTGGACTGTGGAACAACCTTCCTGGACAACCTTCCGGGACAACCTTCCTGGACGACCTTCCAGAACTACCAGTGGGCAGGGGGCAGGGCACAAGGCACCCAGGGCTGCTGCGAGGGCCAAGCCCCTTGCATGAATTTCGTGCATCGGGCCTCTAGTATTATATAACAGTACTTTTTTGTTAGCAAGATCTGTGGAGTCTGACTGCCCAAGTTCAAATCTTTGTCACTAAGTAGCTGAATCACCTGTGTAAATTAACCATCAACATGGGAACAATCCCAACCACAAAATGGAATAACAATAGTTTCAACCTCAGAGTTTGATTGTGGGGTTAAATGAGATGGGACAGCTGAAACAGTTAAAATAGTTCCTAGCTAGCAACTTGCATGCAAATATTCATAGAAGATTTATTCATAATATTCCATAACTGGAAGCAATCCAAATGTCCATCAACAGGAGAACGGATAAACAAATTATGGTATACAGGCATACCTTATTTTATTGTATTTCACTTTATCGCATTTTTAAAAACTAGATCAGAAATCCATTCAGAAACACTTCGTTGTGATGTGGGATAGCAAATGATATTGTTTTCCCAAAAGGCTAATAAATTCAAATTTATTTGCAAATGCTGTCTTCTGATTTCTTTTCTCTTCCCTATTATTGCCTCATCAAGTACTAGAACATTACATGAACTTACTGAATAAAGCAGTGGCAGAATTTGAGAGAACTGACTCCAATTTTGAAAGTTGTTCTACTCTAAGTAAAATGCTATCAAACAGCATCACATGCTACAGAGAAATCATTCGTGAAAGGAAAAGTTAATCAATGCGGCAAACTTCACTGTTGTCTTATTTTAAGAAATTGTCACAGCCACTTCAACCTTCAGCAAACACCACACTGATCAGTCAGCAGCCATCAACATGAGGCAAGACCCTCCACTAGCAAAAATATTACAATTCATTGAGGGCTCAGATGATGGTTAGCAACAAAGTGTTCTTTAATTAAGGTGATATGTTGTTGTTGTTTAGACACAATGCTATTACACCCTGGACAAGCCACAAGATAGTGTAAATAACTTTTATATGCACTGGGAAACCAAAAACTTCATGTGACTTGCTTTACTGCAATACTCCCTTTATCGCAGTGATTGGAACTGAACCTGCAATATCTCTGGGGCATGCCTGTATTCATACTACGGGATAGTATTGCTAGTACAGCAACAATTAGAGGTTCTCCAATAGACATCACTTTGGGTGAAACAATCAAATGGAAAAGAATACATACTGTATGGTCCCATTCATAAGAAGCTTAAGAACAGGGAGAACTAATCAATGGTGATAAAAATCAGAGCACTGGCTGCCTCTGGACGGTGAGGAGGACTGACAGGAAAAGAGCGTGAGGAAAATATTCTACTCCTTCACAAGCTTGTGGGCTTCACAGGTATATGCTTTTGTCAAAACTAAAGAAATGTATACTTAGGATCTGTGCATTTTGCCCTACCTCGTTTGGCTCTGTGGATAGAGCATAGGCCTGCGGACTGAACGGTCCCCGGTTTGATTCTGGTCAAGGGCACATGCCAGTAGGGGGTGTGCAGGAGGCAGCCAGTCAATGATTCTCTCTCCTCATTAATGTTTCTATCTCCCCCTTTCCCTCTCTGTAATCAATAATAATAATAAAAAAATCTGTGCATTTTATGCTATGTAAATTGTTCCTCAATAAAATCTTTTTTAAATTTAAAAATCACTAAGAAAACCAAAAGCACAATAATGAGTGATTTAAAAAAATATTCTGAGGGTGACATTGTAGGATGCAGGAGATCTATACATATAAAAATCAAGCAACTGTAAGGACAGAATGACCAGTCACTATGACGCGCACTGAGGCAGCCAACCAGCCTGATCGGGGCCCCAATTATCCCCCAAGAACCTCCCACAGTGCCCCCGCTGGCCCCATCCCGAATCAGCCCCCCATCCTCCTGCATCTACCCCTCGCCACCCGCCCCAGCCCGGTCCGATTGGCCCCAAATTCATGCACCGGGCCTCTAGTATTCAATAAACCGGGAGTTAAAAGGGAGCCATTAGCTTCTTAATTATCCTCTACTTTCATACTCCACAAAAACTTAAATGACATTTTTATGT
>NW_005872399.1:39539-44548 GCF_000147115.1 Myotis lucifugus
TAGCTAAACATAATTCACAGAAGCCACAATGAGACCGGTGAGAGGGCAGAAATGCGGAATGGGCAGGCCTGCACCCACAATGCGATGATTAAGAATCAGAAGGGCCCTGACCGGTTCGGCTCAGTGGCTAGAGTGTCGGCCTGTGGACTAAAAATATGTTACTTGGCTACAGTAAAAGAAAACACAATATTTAATTCATAAGTACCACTCTGACAGACTAGCATCACATATCCAAATCATATTTAGCAACGGCTATTGTTTAGAAGTACTTACAGGGGTAGGCAAAAGTAGGGTTACAGTTGTTCACATGGAAAATAATACAATAATTAGTAAGTAATAGTACAAGAATAAACACTGTTTTGTGTACTCACAACTGTATACCTACTTGTGCCCGCCCGTGTGTAAGGCATTTAAACTTACACAGGTAGCCCAAAATAGAAAAATTAATATCACAGGTCTTTAAAATGCCAGCTGAGGAAGCTGGGACTTCTCTGTCAGCAAAGAAAGCTTGGGCAGAGCTGCCTCCAAATATCTGAAGAGCTGTTAAGTGGAAGATGGATTCACCGTATGGCCCCATGAATAAATCCAGGGCTAGAGGGTGGAAATGGCCAAAAGATTTGCTTTAGTGTAACCTAAATATACTAATAGTGGGATTCAAAGAATGCGAGTCCAAGAGTTCCCTATCCCAGGAAGTATTCAAGACAGAACTGGACATCCACTTGGTGGAAATGTTGCAAATATGAGACCAGTATTCCATGGGGATCGAAGTAGGTGCCCTTAAGGTCCCTTCCAACGTTGAGATCCTCAGACTGGGTCTCTACCCAGTAATGCTGCAGGATATCCTGTGCACAACTTCTCATGGGGACTTGTTGGATGTCAATTTCTCTAGGCCTCTGTCACCTTCTTCAAAAACATTCCCCCTTGCCCTAGCTGGTTTGGCTCAATGGATAGAGGGTCGGCCTGAGGACTGAGGGGTCCCAGGTTCGATTCCAGTCAAGGGCATGTGCCTTGGTTGCGGGCACATCCCCAGTAGGGGGTGTGCAAGAGGCAGCTGATCGATATTTCTCACTCATCCATGTTTCTAACTCTCTATCCCTCTCCCTTCCTCTCTGTAAAAAAATCAATAAAATATATTTTTAAAAAAACACACACATTCCCCCTCTATGCTTGAAGGCATACCAAGTTAACTGGAAGCTGATAACGAGCACTGAAGTATTTTTCCCATGTGACTCTGCACAGATAGTGGAGGGGTGTTCATCCTATTCCACAAATTTATAGAAGGTATTGATCAAATTTCTAAAGACCATGAAAAGAAATGGTTATTGAGGAGGAAATTAATATTTTGCTATTGTTGAAAAAGCTAGACTTTCAATACAATGATGGGCTGTATATTCACACACAGACCTCATGAGCTAACACGTATGAGAGGGCCAAGTAAAGGCACTGAGAGGGAAGAGACATCAGCCCAGGGCAGCTGAAAGAGGAGCTTCTAAGAAGCCTGCCAGAAAAGGTCCACATACAAATTAGCAGTTGGATTGGAACAAGCAACAGTGAGACTGGAACCTAGCACCAAGAATACAGATGGAAAGCTGTGCATGTGTGTGCGGTGGGTGTGGAGAAAAAGATGTGCCAATGCTAATTCAAGTTCCAGTGCAGGAATATGCTGGGTCTGCAAGCGCAGCTGCTAGCCCCACACAAGGCTCTCTATCACCTGACTCTGAGAAACAGCAGGTTACATTTATGGTGCTATAGAAGCTGGCTAGGACTGTGTAGTAAAAATATCAGATTGCTTATTTACTGTTCATTAAAAAGAAAAAGAAAAACAATAATGCACCATTGGTTTAATCAGTAATAGTAACTAAGCAAAATGTTGGGTTGTAGAACATAAAAAAGAGTGCCAATTCTATACAGGAGGTACAGGAATCAGGTCTGATGCTCAGAGGATGACCAAAGAGCCTGGGCCTAAGGGGACTGAACCTCCAAGATCCATAAGCCCTCACTCCAGAAACTTCTATGTCCCTCCCTCAGTGCCTTTGGTCTAGTTCTTAGGATTCCAACAGAAAGTGGTGAACACTGTTAGGCTTCACCTAAGAGGAGCTTTACTGGATAAAGTCCCCTCTCGGGCAAAGCCACCTGCAGCTGGTATTTTGCTAGACGTCACTAAGAAACTTGTATGCCTTCGTTTGCACCATATTTCTGATGTGAGACAGCAGACAGTGTAGCAGTGAAGCTAGAACAGTTGGAGAAGATGAAAGAAGGCTCAGTAGTATTAAAGCCTGATCTTTGAGCCACTGTAGTGATAGAGCAAACAATCTATAAACAGACACAAGAAAAGATCAGTCCACAACCTGGGGCAGGGGCAGTGCGGGATACGGAGAGGTGCAGGAGAAGGCAGACTCCAGTCCGCACCCATCAGAATTGCACTAATCCACCCTCAGGAAGGTATGGGAGTTAATACCCATACTTCCATATTTTCTTAAAAATTACTGCACAAATAGATCATTGTGCTTGGTTTCTAATGTAACGCTATGAATTATTTATTCCAAAGTGAAGATACAGCTATTCTACATGTATCTTTTTGAAGATAGTCCTTATTATGTTCCAACTTCAAAGAACACCTTCAGATATTGTTAAAGAGAGATATTGGAACCAGGTGGACTCCAACATGAAGGCATCAGACATTCAGCCACTGGGAAGACCAAGGATGCATATCATTTAAGGGCCCAACAAACTGCTATCTACATAAGTGCTCATTTCACTCAAGGAAACGCTTGCTTCATTCCTCATTCCTGGGCGTTTCAGATAGGTGGGCTAGCAGATAGCACCATGCATATTGACGAGGTGCTTCTGCCTGATGCGGAGTGATCTGGAAAGGCTTCACAAAGGAGCTGGGGTAAAGGGAACAGGCAGAAAAGAGTCCCATGCAAGAAGGTGAGCAAAGAGACAACGACAGGATTCCGCATGACTCGTCTGAGATGAGAGTGGGTACATCACAGGGCACAGAGTATGGGGGAGAGACTGAAAAGCTGTTCTGTCTCTCTTCCCTCATTGTGATGAGATGCAAAAATGGGAAAACTGCTCTTCTAGACCACGTAGGATGCTAGAAAGACAGAAGAAATGAAAATACAAAGGTTTGCTACAGGTTCCAAGGTTTGGATTACTGCAATTTTCCAATCATGGGGCAGTGGTGTCCAAATGCCAAGGAAATTCTAGCGTCTAGACTCTGGACCTAGCAGCTGTGACTGCCCTCAGAGTAAAGGCTGAGAGAGAGTAGAACCCAATTCCCAAAGTCACAGTCATCAGAGTCCTTCTGCTTCTCAGACAAGCCCGAGTAGCAGGAGGTGCAGAGACAGAGCAGTTAGCGGGCTGTGCCAGCCACAATCATTATGTGCACGGGACGTTCAGCACGTTAAAGCTACGAGTGTTTGAAACTGGAGTGACTATCAGCCAGACAGCACCAGAAGTGAGTGGGCTTCTTCCTGCAGGGCTCGGGTTCTTGACAAGCTCACTCACCCTGGGGATCTTCTGAGTGGATCTGGGGAATGAAATGTGTGACAAGTTCTAGATACATTTGCACTTTAGAGGATCAGAGATATTTCTTCACGACTGTCAACCAATTCTAAAATTTGAAGAGATGGGTTTTTCAATTATTAAATTACGTTGATCAATTTTCCACTTACCTTAAGGTCTCTATGAATTAACCCTTGTGAATGTATATAATCCACTCCTGTTACTATTTGCTTAAATGTTCCCAAAGACAAATCTTTGTTTGGAATCTCCCTTCTTCTGCTCTCAATCCAGTCTTCTAATGTCCCTTTATCACAGAATTCCATTTGGATGAAAAGGCACTTCGTCAATGATCTGGATATAAAATTCAAAGAGAAGTAACAATAAAAATAACTATAGAAAATACATTTCTTTCTCAAAATTATACCTTCTTTTCTTTTTTATCCTCACCTGATGATGTATCCTTATTGATATCAGAGAGAGAAGAAGGGAGAGAGAGAAAAACATTGACCACATGCACCAATGATTGAACCCACAACCTGCGTATGTGCCCTGACTTGAAATCGAACCAGCAATCTTTCGGTGTGTGGGATGATGCTCCAGCTAATTGAGCACAAAACACGTCTCAAAACAGAAATCTAAATAAATAAATTTGAATCACAATATAATAAACCATTTTTTATTTAAGCCTAAGTTCCCAGATGTCCAGAGCGTTATTTGTTTAACTAATTTATAAAGTATAAGCCTGTCCATCCTTTAATGCTGAAGGTCCTTGATCACCTTTCTAAAAAATAGGAAAGGGAACATTAATACAATAAAATTGCAGAAAACCAAATCTCATTATTATATAAAGTAATTTGTAGATATTGTAATTCACAATCAATATAATGAGCATCATTTTGTGAATAGGCACCTAGAGATGAGGAAATGAATTAGGCACTATCCTTACTGTCATGGGATGACAGTTGAATAGGAGAGAGGTAAAGGGAAAACAAACCTAAAACAATAGCACAAGGATAGGTACTCTAAAAGAAGTGCCAACAAACTGCTATGAGATATAACTGGGAGGACTGATTTTGCTGACCATGTTTTCTTTTTCAGCAATACGTGGGCCTCAATACTAACTTATATTCTTTGAACATACGCTGGCTAGAAGACAGAAAGAGGTAGACAAGAATTTGCTAAAAGCTGAAGTCCCAAGTGCTGCCAGGCAAGAACTCCTGAAACTGATGATAAAGTTCTCAGCACATTGACTGGGCTGGTGGCAGGAGATGATGAATAAACAAGCCCACAATGGCCTCGGGATTGCAGTGAGAGGACCATTCACAGGAAACACTGGGTGACTTCCAAAGAGGGATGCCAGCCCTAGCTGGCTTGGCTCAGTGGATAGAGCGTTCGCCTGCGGACTGAGGAGTCCCAGGTTCGATTCCAGGCAAGGGCACATGCCTGGGTTGCAGGCTAGATCCCCAGTGGGGGCGGGCGGGGGGGGGGGTAGTCCCCAG
>NW_005872399.1:45182-60322 GCF_000147115.1 Myotis lucifugus
GTCAGTCGTTAAGATAGGGTATAGTAGGCACATTGTTACCCTTCAAAAGGATAAAACATACTGGAAACTACTCCTTAGCTTCTCCTTGTAATGGATGAAAATTGTGTGTTTTGTACACATTACTGTAACATCTCCTTAACCTTCACCAGCATGGATAGTTATATTCTCTTGTATGCTACACAATTCTTAGGGAGTTTCTAGAAATCACCAGGTGTCAGTTAATCAGAAGATTTATCCTGGCTTTTTTGTTGTTTCCTTGTTTGCTTTGTTTTTTAATGAATTAAAGTAATTCAAATAAAGTTGTTAGTATCAAATGTAACTTTCCTATAAGACCTTAATTAATCAGGATTTTACTTTCCAAAATGATAATACTTTGTGCATTAGACAAGTTTCAGCCTTGCATTTAAAATAGAGCTTTGTCATGCTAGAGGCGGCTCTTTGGTCCCTTCAGTGGGCTCTTTGGCCCCTTCAGTGTGGGTCTTCCACAAAATACCAACCTCTGCGCATGGGCCACGAAGTTTCAATCGCACTGTACGTGCATGCCCGCACGTGGTATTTTGTGGAAGAGCCACACTGAAGGGGCCAAAGAGCCACATGTGGCTTGCGAGCCGCAGTTTGCCGACCACAGACCTATGTCAGTCACATGGAGCACATACACAGCAGTGATGAAGTGAAACAGTAAAAAACATTTAAAAGAAAGATAACAACTCCTGACCTTTACTTGTGGTAAATAAATAATAGAAAACATAAAGCACATATGTACATACATCGAAATGATGAAACCTTTTTTTTAAATAAATAAATGGGAGATGGCGACGTAACCACGAAATGACTTACGCCGAGTCCGACGTAACCCAAGGACTGTCTGTAGTCTTTGAAATGCCAATGATATAATTATGGCAGCTAATTCACACATTATGTCTTATTTAGACTTGTGCTAAAGTCACTTTGAGTTTCAAAACAAACCCCATTTGGACAGCATGGGTAGGTAACCCAGGCAGTAAGAAGGGTCTAATTCGGAATTTCCAGTGTGTGGCAAAGAAACACAAAGGAGAGGATCCAGACAGCGAAATGGGAGACTTTGCTGTTCATGTGGGAGCTTTACAGGGATGTGCAGTCAGAAGTGGAGACAATTCTATGCTCAATGGAATAAACGAATCTGAAATCTCAATTATGAGAAAGGATAAGCAGACATTGTGCAATTTCAGTCTTTATTTTGAAAAATTATTTATATGACATACAATTTGTAAAAATAAAGAGAAGTTACTCATTATTGACAATCCTAACACAATCAGGTATTACTTGGAGTTATTTTTTATCATTTGTCTTTATATTTTTATATATTTGTAATTTTAGTGTACTAGAGGCCCGATGCATGAAATTGGTGCAAGAGTAGGCGCTTCGCAGCCCAGCAGCTGCGTTGCCTTCGGATCCTTCCGGGTGCAGCCCCCAGCTTCGTCCAGAAGGGTTTGTCTTGGAAAGGGACCGCCCGGGAAGGGATGTCTTTGTCTAAATTAGCATATTACGCTTTCTATTATCCTATATAATAAAATATGTAATATGCAAATGGGTCATTATGCCCATGAAAGCCATAACAACCCGAATGCATAACGACCCAGATCATGGATCAGCAGGAGGGGTGGGGGTAGCAAGCTACAAGTGGGCTCTGGAGAGCTAACAGGAGTGGGCAGGGCAGCGAGCTATGAGGGAGGGCACGTGGGAGGGGCGATGGGGGAGCTACAGGAGGGCGGGGCAGTGGGAGAGAGCTACTGGAGGGCAGCAGCGAGCTACTGGCACATGGATTCATGCACAGGGCTACTAGTTTTAGATAATATTTTTTCTCATGTTATCTTTATAATTTTCCTTATTGTTTTACAGTCTGCATAACTAACATGTATAAACTTTATAATTTTTAGTTTTAGTTTTAGTTAATCCTCACCTGAAGATATTTTTCTATTGATTTTTAGAGGGAGTGGAAGGGATGGTGAGAGACAAAGAGAGAAAAATTGATGTGAGAGAGACACATCAAGTGGTTGCCTCCCACACGTCCCCAACCAGGACATAGGATTGAGCCTGCAACCAAGGTATAGGTCCTTGACCAGAATCGAACCCAGGACCCTTCAGTCTGAGGGCTGATACTCCATCCACTGAGCCAAACCAGCTAGGGCATATAAACATTTTAATGTAATATTTCAAAAGTATATTTAAAAAAACAAAACAAAAACAGAGCAAAATAGTATAATGAACCCCTACCTAGCCATCACCCAGATGAAAGAGTTGTTAATTTCATATGTACTCTTACCCACTTCCTCATCTTCCCCTGTATTATTCTGAAGCTACTTTCAGTATCCTATGATTTCATGTGTAAATATTTTCAGCATATCACCCTCATTTTTAATGACTTTAAAATAGCCACTGATCAGGGGAGAGAAAACAAAACATCCTTATTCATTCCTTTATTGTTAGATATTTTGTGTTTTCTAATTCTTCACTATTATAAACAACACTGTATTTATATTCTCTTACATAGTTATTTTTTCCTTAATTTGGGCAATATCCTTAGAATAGGTTCCCAGACAGAAAATCCATAAGTCAAAGTGTATAAAAATTATTATGGCTCTGGATTATTATTTCCAAGTATATTTTAACTGTGTTCTACCAATTTATGAAGCCACTACTAATGTCCCCTAATATTGCACCATGATCTTCATTAAGTATTTCCACTAAAAAATTGCTACTGAATGGAAGGAACAACAATATTTCATTCTTGTTAAGCAAAACAGTGAAGAAGGAAAAAGCTTGTTTTGATGCCAAGAAGCATAAAGGTGTTTCCAAAGCCAAGCAAGGTATTGTCCTTGGACAGGAAGTAGGTTTGATTGGGATGAAGGGCACCTGGGACTCTTTGACTGTTTCTCCTTTGCTCAGCCCACTCTACATATCTCTTTTCCACCTTTTCCGCCCTTCTCTTGTCTTTGAAGAATCAGTCTGGCCAACTTAGACGAAGTAACAATTGCTGGAAAACGAGTCAGGAGATGAAACTAGAAAATCTCAAAGGTCACCTTGAGCTAAATGACTCTATAACTTGCGTTTTCATCAAGACAGCCTTAACGGAATTGTGGTAGGCAGTTAGACAGACCTGAGCAGAGAGAGCAAGGACTATGGGTCAGGTACAGAAGGTCACTAAAGGGAAAAGCCTTGGGTGCCTAGAAAAGGACAATTGTAGGGTGACACCTTGCCGCCAGGTGACCTTTCCTCCTCCTAGCATATTGCTGGTCATGCATTTTGGAATCCCTAACCTTTCCTCCCTAGAGATAACATCTAGGCCTCAGTTGTATTTCAGCTCCAGGCCGAGAAAAGCAGCAAAACCAAATAAGTGATCTCATGGCTGACCTCAGGACCAGCTGCATTGGCACTGACCAATCAGTGGAGACCTTGACCTTGAAAGGACACACCTGGAAAGCTGTTGAATATTCTATTAAGATCTTCTCCTGGGACCTTCCCTAAAATCTCCACCCATAAAACCCTTAGGACTGAGGACTCCGTGAGCTCTCCCTCCCAGGAGCAGGCCTGCATCTTCCCCTCTCCCTCCCCATCCCCATCCCCATCCCCCCAGCGTGTTACCATTACCTTCCTAATTCCCAAACTTCAAGGACCCTTCCTTTGCCTCTATCACTTGTTTCCTAATCCCATTTCTTCTATGAATTACTTCTTCCACCTCTGTGATTTTCTCTCATAAATGGAGTCTTGGCTTTTTTAGCCAGAACTCAAGTACCGAGGTTACTGAACCCAGGTCCAGTCTGACCCCACTGGACTAACACCTCATGCTCTGAGTAAGCCAAGCTCCTGATGATAGAATAACATTTTTTAAAAATATATTTTTTAAATTGATTTCAGAGAGGAAAGGAGAGGGAAAGAGAGATAGAAACATCAATGACTGGTTGCCTCTTGCACACCCCCTACTGGGGATCTAGCCCGCAACCTGGGCATGTGCCCTGATCGGAAATCAAACTGTGACCTCCTGGTTCATAGGTGGACTCGCAACTGAGCCATGCCAGCCAGCCTAGAGTAACATTTTTAAGGAGGACTGGGAAAAAGTAAATAATATACTCATGAAGAAGACAGATACATAAAAAAGAATAGTACATTCAACGTATCTTCTTATTTAAAATAATGAAACAAAACATTGGCTACTTACTCGTTATTGTATTTAACACGTTTAATAACGTAAGTTGTCCCATCAATTCTGTGTTTTGCTTTGAAAACACTGCCATATGCACCAGAGCCAATTGGTGCTATTTCTTCAAAATCCTTGATAAACCTTAAAGGATAAACGCCACTGTTATTCTAAGATCCAACGCTAGCTGGCCCCCACCCCTTCCACTCTCCCTTAAGGCCACTGATGAAATGGACTATATAACAAACTTGCCTCCCCACTTCTGAGTAAGAAGGGCCCGCTCCACACACAAAGGATCGTTCCTCCCCCACCTCCTCTCAACACAACAGATCATCCCTGGGAGACACAGGCAACTCCTGGCTGTACAACTGCCATGAGAAAGAATCTTCTCACAAGCATAAAATTTTAGAAAAAAAAGCACCATATTGTGTTCCACGGCTACCATCAAGCTATTATAAGAGAAATGAGCAGGTGCTCAGGGCCAGCCTGGCTCATAGACCTCTAATTCTATCACAAAGACCTGCCAATTCTACTTCTAAAACGTATCACTGGTATCGGCCCACTTTTCCCATCTGACATCTTCACCTCAGTCAAAGCTTCCACCAGGCTCCTGCAGGACCTTGCTAACCGGACTCTCCACTTTCTCTCCTCCTCCCATTCAATCATAATCCACGCAGCAACCAGTGCAATCATGCCTCTCTATTGCCTAACCGCCAATAGCCTAGCTTTGCATTCAGCAACAAATGGAAAGTCGTTAAATGGCCTCCATGGGGCCTTGTGATGGGGCCTCTGCTCCCTCTCCAGCTTGTGCCCTGGCACAGTGCCCATTTTCACTGCATTCCAAGCACAGAACCTTCTCTCTGCTCCTTGAACCCTCACGTCTCCTGTCCTATCTTCATCTTCCCACCTCCCTGTGCCGCCTCATCTTTCAGGCCTCTGACCATAGTTTGTAATTACAGACTTTTCAGGTAATTTTCAACCCCACAAAACTCTATGAGGGCAAGAGCTGTTCTATTTGTTCCTACTATAAACCCACTGCCAATGCCCAGCACAGTGCCAGCTATATATTAGGCAGTTATTTGATAGATGTGGATTCTTTATTGGTTTTTTGTTTGTTTTAGTATTGAATTTACTTTTTAAATTTTTCAATTTTTTTTAATCCTCACTGAAGAATATTTTTCCATTGATTTTTAGAGAGAGTGGAAGAGAGAGGGAAAGACAGAGAGAAATATTGATGTGGGAGAAACACATTGACTGGTTGCCTCCTGCATGCACCCTGACTAGGTCCGGGGCTGGGGAGGAGCCTGCAACCAAGGTATGTGCCCTTGACCAGAATCAAACCAGGGACTCTTCGGTCTGCAGGCTGATGCTCTATCCACTGAGCTAAACCAACTAGGGCTCTTTATTGTTATTTTTAAACTTATTTGCAATGTTCTTTTGTTGCAAATAGGCCTCTTTTATTTGAACCCAAACAAATGATCTACTACAAGAGACATCCTTTTTCAAAGTGAAAACTGGAAAATGAAAAACAGATTCAAGTGGTACTATTCTGATTATGGCAAGAGTACTTTTTTTTGGGGGGGGGAGGAATCACTGGTTTATAGGAATATTTGCTTTCAATATTAAAAACTTCCACAGATCTCAGAGAAACCCACATAAGCATCACACAGATCTACATCATCACATTCCATTTAGATTTGTCAAAACTTTACTTTTAGATACAATGATCTGCTGTGGGCCTGACTGTACCAAAATAATTTCAGGTGGAAATACTAGTATATACAGCCTGTCTGATGTACAACAGTTCCTTATGAAACTTTTGTGGAATAAACAAACATATCTCTAAGCAAATTCTGTTTTACAGTTCTTTCTTACCTCTCATCCACAGTATGCTCATTTACAGGAGAGTCAAACTTAGGCGCCAAATTTCTAAAAATTAGAGAAGAATGTAAAATTCAAATAAAATTGAAATCAAATGTAACTTGCTTAGAGTGGTTTTATGCCATGTACTATGCTTTTTTTTAACTTTGCTTCACTTAGCATAATAATCTCCAGGTCCATCCATGCTGCTGCAAAAGGTAAGAGCTCCTTCTTTTTTATAGCTGTGTAGTATTCCACTGCATAAATGCACCACCGCTTTTTCATCCACTCAGCTACTGATGGGCACTTGGCCTGTTTCCAGAGCTTATTACTAGATTTTTTATATTTTGAATCAACATTTGATAGCATTTGATCTTTTTATTTCTTACCTGAGTTTACACCATTTCTACTCTACCTGTTTATCTGCAGAATAATGCACTTCTCTTGAAAATCTCTCGCCAAGCCCACTTCCCTTAACCAATTACTCTAGCAAGATCCCCGTAGGCCTTTATGTCTACCGTGTACAGTGTGCGTACAACAATTTCTCTGCATATTTAAAATTATTTGTTTGTACATTCAAGCTTTTTGTGATCTTTAACCATGCTCTCTACTTTTTAAAAATATGTCTTTATCAATTTGAGAGTATGAGGAGGGAGGGGGAGAGAAACATTCATGTGAGAGAAAATCAATCAGCTGCCTCCTGCACCCACCAAGGACTGAACCAGCAACCTGGGAAGGTGTCCTGAATGGGAATCTAACCAGTTACCTTTGAGTGCATGGGAAAACACTCAACCAGCTGAGCCATACTAGCCAGGGCAATGCTTTCTACTTTTAACCCTTTGCGCTCCAATTTTATTTTTGGAATTCAAACAGTCTGGTCCAAATTGGAAGTCCTTCCTCTCTTGGTTGCAGTAGTTCCCTGGCGGAAATTGCCAATTAGCTCAATCACCAACTTGATGTTGGACCTGCTACTAGCGCCTGGTCTGTCGAGTCAGCCTCGACGTTGGAGCGCAAAAGGTTAAAACCCTACTCAAATAAGGATGTACAACACTCTACAAATACTCGAGTTAATAAATAAGGTTGACAGACTAAGTCTGAAAGAAAACTTCATTTCAAACTAAATTCAATGCATAATGATACTCACATTTTCACGTTCTTCAAACCTTTTCTGAGACTACTCTATAACAAAAGAAAACAAAAAGTTGTTTCAAATGATTAAATCAATTCTAATGCTTTTATCCTTTTTTTTTTAATTTTCACCTGAGGATATGTTTTTTTGTTTCGTTTGTTTTCTAAAGAGAGAGAAAGGAAGAGAAAGAGAGAGAGAGAGAGAGAGAGAGAGAGAGAGAAACATCAGTGTGAGAGAGAGAGAGAGAGAGAGAGAGAGAGAGACATCAGTGTGAGAGAGAAACACTGATTGGTTGTGCTCCAACTGGAGATCAAACCCACAACCTAGATATGTGCCCTGACCAGGAATCAACCCTCCATCTTTTGGTGTATGGGATGACACTACAACCAACTGAGCCACCTGGCCAGGGCTCTATTGCTTTTTCTTGCTTTCTCTCCTCCTTTACTTCTAGCAGGTTTTGTAACCACAGTTCTTTACCATAAGCTCATCAATCTTTGTACTCTTATCAAACCCTGCTACCCAGTTTACTTGCTTGTATCAATGTTCTCATCTATTATAGCAACCAGACAGATATGGCCATTGTAGGGCATGTTCTGAAGAAGCACTGATTCTCCAGGTACAGAAGATGGCTTCCCTGCTGATCCTCTGGCCAGCAGAGCTCAGCAAGAAGGCATGCATCCCATCAGTCACAGCGCTAATCACGACACAGATGGAGCCCAGGTATCTAGTTTAAAACAGTTCCCCTAAGGGTTTCTGATCTGATCACCAGTTAAAAAGTGCAATGCTGCCAAACCGGTTTGGTTCAGTAGATAGAGCATTGTCCTGCGGACTGAAAGGTCCCAGGTTTGATTCTGGTCAAGGGCATGTACCTTGGTTGTGGGCACATCCCCAGTAGGAGGTGTGAAGGAGGCAGCTGGTTGATGTTTCTCTCTCATCGATGTTTCTAACTCTCTATCCCTCTCCCTTCCTCTCTCTGTAAAAAATCAATAAAAATATATTTTTTTAAAAAGTGCAATGCTGATATTTCATTTTTAGTACAAATTAATTTCTATATTTAGCAAAAAGCTGGAATCTTCAATATATCTCTCAAAAATTAATGTCCTAGTTATTTTCATTCATATTCACTATTATTCTGGTAGATTTTGTGGATTTCTTTTTCAACTTAAATATAGTGATACAGAATGGGGAGCATCAGACTAAGTTTCTTGTGCTCATATCACCCGCCAGCCTCAGTATTGCATGATGACTACACTACAGAGTAATTTAGCCATTCTGTTCATGAGCAATATTTTTTTCTAATTTCTTCCCATTACATCCAATGTTGCACAGAATATTCTTACACCTGTTTCTCTGTGCACACATGCATGTGTTTCTCTAGGAAATATCCCCAGGAAGGGAACTCCTTGGCATTATAGCATGTACACCCTCAACTTTACTACATGTTGACAAATTGTTCTCCAAAATGGTTGTACTCATTTCTACTTGCACCAGCAGCATATAATAGTTACTAGAGGCCCAGTGCACAACATTCGTGCACTAAGGAGTCCCTCAGCCAGCCTGTGCCTCCTCGCAGTCCGGGACCCCTTGGGGGATGTATGACAGCCGGCTTAGGCCCGCTCCTCGGCTGCGCTCGCCAGCTGAGCCCAGCTTCTGACTGAGGAGCACTCCCCCTGTGGGAGCACGCTGACCACCAGGGGGCAGCTCCTGCATTGAGCATTTGCCCCCTGGTGGTCAGTGAGAGTCATAGCGACTGGTCATTCTGCCATTCAGTCGATTTGCATATTAGGGTTTTATTATATAGGATAAGGGAACATAGCTGTGTCAATACTTACTATTGCCAGACTCAAATTTTACCAACTTGATGAGTTTAAAATAGCATCTAACTGTTCTTTTGAATTGTATATCATTTCATATGTTATTTGACCATCTGGGTATCTCTTCTTTGAATTTTCTGTGCAGATTGTTTGCATATTTTTCTACTGAGTTGTCTTTTTCTTATTGATTTGTAGTTCCTTACAAATAGAATAACTTTTGTAACACTAATCATTACCGCAAAATTTATCTTATTTATTTCGTTTTTATTTAAGTTTAGTTCTGATTTTTTAAAAACAGAAGCAGAGCTATATGAATGAGTCTTTTAATTACTGCTCAGCTGGTATAAGATAAAAAGCAAGATCACAGGAATATTTGAAAATATGAAGGCCAGTAGGGAGAGAAAGATGGATGTGACAAGTGGGAGAATTCTACACGTGAGGGATGTGGGTTCATAAAGAAAGAAGAGAGTCAAAAGCCCCAAATATTATTAGGTAGTGAGAGCACAGGAGATAAAAATAGAAAAATTATGTTGAAGGTCATTTTTAAGTGAGGAAGCACAAAGGGGATTCAGACTAACTAGGAAGTTTGGAGACGAATACTGTACCACAGAAGATGAAAGAGCATTACTAACTCTGTCACTGTTATAATTTCTCTCTGATCCATTTCCTGAAAAGCCACTTTCAGAGGATGATTCAGAATTGCTAGAAGAAAAGGGAGGAATTATTAGTTTATGAATTCTGTCTATTTTTGTTGGTAAGTAACTTATTTCCCTAAATTCTTTTTAAACAATAAACATTTTTCATAAAAATGTGCTCTTTCAGGCAGCAATTTGAATTTCTTAAATATCACAGCTGTCTGTACACACTTACGGTGCCATCGAGAAGCTGCTCCCACAGTCACTGGACCCAGCCAGGGGAGCGTCAGCGGATCCCGAATCACCTTTCTGGAAGAAAGAGAGCCCCTCAGGGGGTGTAACTACAGCTAAATGCTTCTCCACAGTGGCTCGGTCTCCGTGTGCTAACTGCCACATCCATTCCTCCACATTTACCAAATCCACAGCCACACACAATTAGGAGATTAACGCATGGGACACAGGTGGGACACGGAATCGAGGAATCTTTTTGCTATGTGATTGGTTGTCTTGACATCATGCAAGCACAGTCAAATCTCAAAGCAATTTCAGAGAAAATTATAAAGTACAAGAAATACATCCAAAGGCAGTACGTACCGTTGAGCTTTTTTCTAATTGTATCTTTTCATATGCAAGTTTAGCAGCCAACTGTTTTGCCTTCTGTTTAGTAGAACCTACAGCACCAGGATATTCTTTCTGTCCAATTTTGCATTTACAAAAAAAACTAGGAAAAATGATGGACATTATTTACTGAAATACCAAAAAATAGTAAATCTAACTTATGATTTGAAAACACACACACACACATCAATAAAGGCCTTAAAGCACACTAAGGTAGCTTTCTATTTCATGTCTTTTAATTTAAATCTTCAATAAGCTGACCAATTTGTCAGAATAACCAGGATTGGCTGACATTTCAGGTTGCATTTTCCAGGCAACTTCTAACTTTTTGTTGCTTCCTTCAAAGATCTGGCATAAAGGCACTAAGTGGTGATTTTTAAAAATTCCTTAAAGGTCGCCCTAGCCGGCTTGGCTCAGTGGATAGAGCATCAGCCTGCGGACTGAAGGGTCCCAGGTTCGATTCCGGTCAAGGGCACATGCCTGGCTTGATTCCCCAGTAGGGGGTGTGCAGGAGGCAACCGATCAATGATTCTCTCTCATCATTGGTGTTTCTATCTCTCTCTCCCTCTCCCTTCCTCTCTGAAATCAATAAATAAATATATTTTTTAAAAAAATTCCCTAAAGGTCAAAACATATGAAGGCAGAAATGGAAAAGAGATGATCGGCAAATTTTTCAGAGATGTTCAAATAGGGAAGAAAAAGCCAGTAAAAAAAACGGGGCTTCTACAGGAGAAACAATGAGGTTGCGCTGTTTTGTGGGGAATGAGCAAAGCAAGGATTCTGCTCTAACCCCAGCATTTCCTGCCCCCACTATCTGCACAAAATTCTAAGAAAAATCCCCATAGTGCAAAACCCCTCAGGCTGAAGCCCACTCCTCCTCATATGAATGTAAGGACATTTGTGGTTAGGCCAGGACACTTGGACAATTATATAATAATTATTACTTTTTAAAATATATTTTTATTGATTTCAGAGAGGGAAGAGAGAGAGAGAGAGAGATAGAAACACCAATGATGAGAGAGAATCATTGATCGGCTTCCTCGTGCATGCCCCATATCGGGGTTCAAGCCCACAACCTGGGCATGTGCCCTGACCGAGAATCCAACCGTGGCCTCCTGCTTCATATATCGATGCTCAACCACTGAGCCATGCTGGCCAGGCATAAGAATTATTTTTAAGGTGGCAAAGCAATGCACATGGTCAGTATCATGGAGTTACTATAGATTACCACAAAATTGTTCCAATATATATTTATTAGAGAGAGAAATACAGCTAACCAGTGTGAGACTTCTCCTCTAGGTCCTAAAGGGAGAATGAATTAGGGGGCTAAGCTAAGTGACTTCATCGCTTCTATAAGTTCCTATTTTTCCCAGGCACCTCCTAAGAAGACTTCTGTCTTTTAGGAATCTAATGTTAGAGTACCTAATTCATAGCAAACAAACAGCTAAGCTAAGGAAAAGTAAAATAATTTATGAGCCTGACCCACAGAATTCACTTTTGACTATTTCATACCATCACATTTTTCTCTTCCTCGTCTGGCCTAAAAGCCATGGGAGTAAAAAGTCAAACATGAATAGCTCCATCAATTCAGAGAACAGTATCTTAAAGTGATTGTTTGGGCTATTTGCATTTAGATTTTTTTCTCTTATTTAATTGACTGGTTGTAGCTGAGAAACAATCTCCCTTATGCTCATTGGTTTGTTTTTCTCAGTTCCAGTCCATTTATATACATATTTAATTGATTTCAGAGAGGAAGGGAGAGGGAGAGAGAGATAGAGAACCATAGATTGGCTGCCTCTTGTATGCCCCCTACTGGGGATCGAGCCTGCAACCCAGCCGCGTGCTTTTGAGTGCCCTTGACTGGAATCGAACCTCGGACCCTTCAGTCCACAGGCTGACGCTCTATCCACGGAGCCAACCAGCTAGGGCCCAGTCCATTCTTTATCCTCACTTAAGTCTTAGCTCACTGGTGACATTTTCAGTACCTGAAACTCTTAATCTGTCCCCCTCATCATATTCCTCAAATCCTGGTCTCCTCATAGTCTAGGACAGCCGTGGGCAAACTACGGCCCGCGGGCCGGATCCGGCCCGTTTGAAATGAATAAAACTAAAAAAAAAAAAGACCGTACCCTTTTATGTAATGGTGTTTACTTTGAATTTATATTAGTTCACACAAACACTCCATCCATGCTTTTGTTCAGGCCCTCCGGTCCAGTTTAAGAACCCATTGTGGCCCTCGAGTCAAAAAGTTTGCCCACCCCTGGTCTAGGACGAAATACTATTCCTCCTAATACATGGAATCAATCTTCAGAGGGACACCACTTAAACAAACATGAAAGATGAGCGCTTGGACAGACAGAGCTCTCATCGTGTGGCAGGGCCGTCCTCACGCAGCCACTCCCATTTATGATCTCAGGGCTGGAGAGATCTCTGCATCCTTCATACAGGACACTCCTAGGGGTCCTGCAGATTAAACCATCCAGATAGGCCTCAGAAATAAAGGATTGCCCAGATTTGATCAATTATGCTAGATGGGTTCCAAGCTTTCAGCATTCAAGTATTTTAACATTTTAATTACAAAGCTGTCCAATAGTTTATAAGTCCTGTAAAACCTTCCATGCAAAATGTACAAAAAGGACAAACATTTCCATAAAATTAGACATGGAAATAAGCTCATTCTATTGCTTAGATTCAATGAAACAGAAGGAAAAACCCGACTTCATCTCACCTTCCGGCCCCACCGGGGCTCAATTCACTTCTTTGTTCATAATTTACAGAGAGTCTTTCCTTTTGGGCAATCCTATCAAGACGACCTATGAAATTCTCACTGGATAAATCATCTGAAGTATCTGTTGTCGGCAGGGATAAAGGATTAGATTCCTGCAAAGAATAAAAAAATCTTGTTTTATGCGGATGACAACAAAGATTTAACTCTGTATTTTCTTTTTCTTTTTTGTTGTTGTTAATTCTCTCCCCAGGGCATTTTTTCCATTGCTTTTCAGGGTGAGTGGAAAGGAGGGAGTTGGGACGGCGAGAAAGAGAGACCGAGAGAGGAGGAGAAAGAAAAATATCCTTATGAGAAGGGCACATCCACTGGGTTGCCTCCTGCACGTCTCCCCAAACCCAAATCCCAGGTATGTGCCCTTTACCTGGAATCAAACCCTAGACGCTTTACTGCTCGGCTGATGCTCTAACCACTAATAGCCAGGACTCTGTATTTTATTTTTCTAATAAAATTACTAAATGTGTCATTTGATAAAGAACTTAGATTTTATATACTCCCCTACTATTCTATTACTTTGAGTAAAAGTAGAAACATATACTTTCCTCTACCAGAAAATTCCCCCAAGAATTTTAACAATAGAAAAAGAATCACCCCATTTTCCTTTTATAGTTTCACTTAGAGGCCCGGTGCACAAAATTCATGAACTCAGGGTGGGCGGGGGGGGGGGGGGAGGTCCCTCAGCCCAGCCTGTGCCCTCTCACAGTCCAGGAGCCCTTGGGTGATGTCCTACTGACCGCTTAGGCCCGGGTCTAAGCGGTCAGTAGGACATCCTTAGCACTGACACGGAGGCTCCCCTGTGGGAGTGCAATGACCACAGGGGGCAGCTCCTGCATTAAGCGTCTGCCCCTAGTGGTCAGTGCGCATCATAGCAACCAGTCATTCCACCATTTGGTTGATTTACATATTATCCTTCTATAATAAAAAGCTAATATGAAAATCGACTGAATGGCAGAACGACCAAAATGCCTACGGGCCCCTCACCCTGGCCAGCCCTGCCCATGGCCCCTCACCCCAGCCGCCCACCGCTAATGGCCCCCATCACGGCGGGCTGGCTGGACCCCACCAGTGCACAAATCTGTGCACTGGGCCTCTAGTATAGGATAAGGAAAAACAAGAGTCAATTTTCTGTTTTTCCATGCAAAATCCTGTAACACTTTCTAGCTTACTGTACCCTCAAAAAAACAAAATAACAAATATTGAACTAAAGTTATATCCTTGATGATAACTTAATGGAAAAGGTGAATATAACAGCATCAATCCTTCCATTGCTATCTGCATCTTCTTTTAGTCCTAACCTAACAAAATTGTGTCTAAAGTTTTGCTACTTTATTAATCTTGTTTAAACAACTGACTTTGGATTTAATTGATCTTCTTTATTTTCTTTTACATTACTTTCTGCACTTAGTTATTTTCTGTCTTCTGCTTTTTTTGGAGAAAATAAAATAGTTAAATTTTTGTTCTTTTTCTAACTTCTTGACTTGGTTTTCTAGCTCATTAATAACTTAGGAGTTTGTGATTTTTGCCAAATTTATTTTTTCAATTGAGGGTTAGAAGGAAACATCTTCAAGTAAGATTTTGCAGGAAAGTATCTTGAAAGCTAATTTCTGACAGTTTCAGTATCTGAGAATGACCATCTTTGTGCCACCCATAAATGATTTCTTGTTTCATTTTAAAGCCGCTGCTCCATTATATCCTGGTTTTTAATGTTGCTTTTTTTTTTTCATTTTTACATTTTACATAATTTCTTTCTTCTGCCTAGATGCTTGAGGATTCTTTTTTTTTATATATATATTTTTTTTTGATCTTTCGCTATAAGTATTACAAAGGGTATTACATAAGTGTCCTTTCCCCCCGCGCAGCGATCCTGAGAAAGAACAAAGTAGGTGGGATCTCAATGCCAGATATCAAACTGTATTACAAAAGCCACTGTTCTCAAAACTGCCTGGTACTGGGCACAAGAACAGACATATAGATCAGTGGAATAGAATAGAGAGTCCAGAAATTAGCCCGAACCAATATGCTCAATTAATTTTTGACAAAGGAGGCATGACATACAATGGAGCCAAGATAGTCTCTTCAATAATTGGTGTTGGGAAAATTGGACAGATATATGCCAGAAAATGAA